>NC_046988.1:1487500-1672500 GCF_009769545.1 Cyclopterus lumpus
AAGGTGCCACCTGCTCATTAAATTCAATTCAGTTTATTTTATATAGCCCAATATCACAACTTACGAATTTGCCTCAGAGGACTTTACAATCTGGACTAAGTAACCATTCACACACCTTAGACACAGCCTACGGGGGGCAATTTGAGGTCAAGTCTCTTGCTCAAGGACACATCGACATGGACTGAAGGAGCCGGGGATGGAACCATCAATTGAAGGATGACCTTCCTGTGGATTGTGGTTGCTGAATGTTACCGTATCACCATCAATCACACTACTGCACATGTCGAGCACACAGGAATATAAAGTGTTAAACGCCACCGTTCCATCTTTATTGACTCATCAATGGGAAGTTATTGTCGGATGCATCGTGACAACAACCCCCGCTGTACTTTTACCAGGCTGATGGAGCAGAGAGGTGGAATAGATCAGAGCCCTCTATGGAGGCATTCATCTGATCACTGAGCACACTGACTGTGGGCTGCCCAACACTGCAGATGGTTGGCCATCAAGGCCATTGAGGCGTCCTCAAAGGGAAGGCACAGCTGCTGCAACACACACACACACACACTCACACACACACACACACTCACACACACACACACACACACACACACACACACCCTCTCTCCTCTCAAACCACTAGCCTCCATCAGAAACATCAGCCTCTCTGTCTATTTAACACATACCATGCCTGTGTAGAATCATTAGCTACAGGAGCTAATTTATATCCTCTTTTAAATATCTTACAAAGAATCACTTTTACCGTATGGCTTATACATTTAACCGATTTTATTTGTTTCACAAGTACAATCTTGCTCCATTTTGTTTTACCTCTCTGGTTCTGCATCTTATTAACTTTGTGACTTAGTTTTGAAAGGCGCTATATAAATAGTTATTAAATAATATATCATGCCAAACAGTGTCACCAAAACATAGTTTGTCCACAAGAGAGCAATCGGTTGACTAAAGCTGTTGATTGTCACACTCAGTGTTCTTGTCACTATGTATATTATAATGGGAGTAAGAGCAGGGAGTTAAAGTATCTCGGGTCTGGTTCACGAGTGAGGGTCAAATTAAGTGTTGTATTGGACTGTTGAGGTGAAGAGGAAGCTGAGCAGGAAAGACAAGTTCTGAATTCACCATACCATCTATACGCTCACGTGTAAACCCTGAATACTATATATCTCGCGTTGCTGGGGAGAGGAACATCTGGAATACTCTGCTAAGCCTGCTGCCCCCACGATGGATTAACAAATCTAACACGTCCAAAAAAAGATTTTGTTATGCATTTAAGAATTTTTTTTCATACTATTGCCTTCTTTTTGTTTTTTTGTAAGAGATCTTAGCAGATCTTTTAAATTATTAATATAGGCCTCATAAATTCAGTACAAATCAGGCCTTACAAAAAAGTACAAAGTAGCAACACAACAGAAAGCATTAAGTCTTTAAATTCAGATTTGAGTCCTAAAAAAAAAAAGATGAAGCAGCTTTAAGTGATATTTTCAAACAGTGGAAGCACTGTGAGGCTCAATATGTGGAGAAATACTTCATATTAAGAAACTGTGCCTTCTTTAAATGTGTATAGTTGTGATGTCACAACAAAACAAATTTAAACATCAATATTAGAAATGTGCCCCAGTTTATTTTCAGTTGCAGTGTAATTGAACAAAACCAGCTGGCAGGAAGGAATATTGCCACCTTTGTCTGGCCTAACATTGTCATGGCGGGTTGTTCTAGGGAACTATTATTACGACCTGTTAAAATCACGTTACATATGTTGGTCTGCAGTCATCGGTTAGCATACATTCCACATGTAGTGGAGGCAGTGAAGATTGAAGATGGAAACAAAGTGTAACGAGTGAACAATTCTGGAGGATTACCGGCAATGTATGTATACAATAATATTTTACCTCTTTTTAGTTGGCAGGAATTAAAATAAGTCATCCTCAACATTTGTTGTGTTATGGTTTTAGAATAATACTACAAAAAATAGATACCAAATAGCAAGTAGTCTTTTCAGGATTATATTGTCATGTTATTCCCAAATGAATAGTGGATAACAATGGATAAAATCTTATGTTAACAACGTCTGGCTCCACCCCTGGTTTAAGACTGTCATACTGTGCACATATCAAATATGAATGAGTCTGTGGGCCATGTATTATTCCAGCATATAAAACACTGTACCCATAGTGTGCCAGAGTATGGAAAGAAAGATGGGTTATGAAGTGCCAACTAGCTCCATGTAGCCCCTAGCAGATGAATGCAGTCACCATTAGGCCTACACAGACCTAAGTGATGGGTCTCTGGCAATGAGGAGGCCTCCACCACAACTTACTCAATACAGTAAGTTGTGGTGGAGGCCTCCTCATGTCCATCACTGGATGGAAGCTGTAGGACCTCACATAAACAGCTGAGTGCCCTGCACCTCTTTCTGTCTGTATGACAAGCCCATGCATCCTGAAACGATTGTATCATTCTTTGAAGTTTCAGGTTCAGGCCAGCAGTCACATTCTGCTATTCGACGTCATCATTAACCCCCTCTTCTGGACAACAAGCAGCCCTCCATGCCCACTCAGACAGAGAGGCATGACGCTCTGCCTTTCGTTAGAAAAAGACATCTGTTTCCACATAAGCAAGAACATATCTGGATGCCCTTGTCTGCCCTTTGGTCAAATGAACATCCCAACGCAGCGTTATATATGTCCCCCCTCCCCCGCTTGTATCTGTGAGATTGAGAGGGTCTTTAGCTGTCTTATGGTTTCTAGCATCCTTACCTTTACGGATGAGGTCCTCGGTTTCTTGGTCGAAGCCCAGCCGATGGCATTTCCTCCACAGCCCCATGTTGGTGGAGTTATACCGCCTGCTGCACTCATCCGCGGCGCTCATGGCGAACAGCTGCCGTCGGTTCCGGGCCAGCAGCAGCTTCTCCTCCCAGCGGTGCAGGCTGCTCCGGCTGGCCCGCAGCGGCAGGCTCTTGTTGGGAATGTAGATGAAGCCCGGGTCCTTGCGGCGGCTGGAAAAGCTTCGGCACCGCTCCCTGTACCTCCGGGCGTCGGTCTCGTACCAGTGGTCGGAGCACATCGCCACGGCCAGCATGCCCAGGGCGCAGAGAGAAAGAGAGAGCCCGGCGTACAGCAGCAACTTCCCGGCAGCCATGCTCGCTTCTGTTAGAGCCGCATCAGCACCTCACATCACCTCTGGAGAGCAGCGTCGGTACCATTATTTATATATATATAGATATATATATAAACATTTAGATAGATCGATATACATCGATAGAAATACCCTGGCGATTATGTGCAAAGAGAAGGCAAACCTTTCCGGTAACACGGCTCACTGGCGGAATGACATGTTAAATCCGTGCATTCCGGTGGTGCGGGCCGCGTCTCGCTGTGCGCCCGGCGTTGCAGCAGCTCGGTGGCGGAGAGGAGAGGAGAGGAGGACGCCTATCTCACGTGTGCCCCGGATCCTTAGCATCCATCCTCTGAGCGGGGCAACATCAACGTGCACAAAACACATCGGCATGAATGGTTCTAGTCGAGCATACTAAGCTCTATATCACACACAATGCACATTAAGGCATCACGCGCACGCGCGCGCACACACACACACACACACACACACACACACACACACACACACACACACACACACACTAGGAAAAGAAGGGGCAGCAAGCTCCAGCACATAGACGGAGAATCGTGCAGCGGCATATAACCGACACATTTATACCATCTCCTACTAAACCGGGGACCAGATTAATAGAGATATGTACCTGCAGGGTCCAAACAGAGGCGATGCAGACCGCGGTCCATCAGCAGAGAGAGAGAGACCGGAGGAGGGCTCAGCCAGTCAGCGTCCTCATTAGCACTAATAGTCCACGGACCAATCAAAAGCAGCCTGTCCATGGGCCAATCAAAAGCAGGCTGTCTGTGGGTATTATATAGACTACATAATCAATGGCAAGTGACCAAAGAGTGTGGATTTGGAATGTTCCTTAAAATACGTATTATAGCCTATAGAGGCAGGATTACTGGGGAAAGCATGCAGCCCCCCCAGGGAGCCAGACCCCCAGAGGGCTGCACAGTATGTTTACAGACAAACTAAATATGACAACCCTGCTGTCATTTAAAATAATAATTTTTAATTGTTTGAATTTGAATTGTGTGTGTGTATATATATATAATGATGTAAGTATATGTGTGTGTGTATGTATACACACACACATATACTTACATAATTCATGCTCACCACATTCTCACGTGGCACAACTCTTTCCTTCTTGCACTGGTTTCCCAGACATACACATATAATTGTATATAAGCTCTTTAACCCTTGTGTTGTCCTCACTCATCCCTAATACACCCCGTGTCCTGCGGGTCAAACTGCCTTTGCTAAGCAGCCTTCGATTAGTGCGAGCACACCTACGAGGATTACGCAGATGTGAACAGCGCTAAGATGGAAACCATGAACGTGTCCTTGTTTATGTATAAATACAGTTTACGTACATTCCTTTCCTTGTGTCTTTATTCACACATAACAATGTGTGACAGGAATCAATTCAGTTTATTTTATATAGCCCAGAATCACAAATGTAAAAAAATAATTGCCTCAGAGGGCTTTACAATCTGTACACAATACACATCCCTGACCTTTGACCTCACATAGGATCAGGAGCAACTCCCCAAAAAAAGAAAATAACCTTTCACAGGGAAAGAAGGGAAGAACCCTTCAGGAGAGCAACAGAGGAGGATCCCTCTCCCCGGATGGACAGATGAATAGATGTCATGTGACCAGATGAACAGTTACAGATGTACAACACATTCCGTGTAAACAGAAGGAGGTAGAGAGGGGGGCGTCGGCAGGGCCCTGGCAGAAGGGCCACTGGCTACGGAGGCAGGAGGCCGGCTCACGAGGCTCTGCCTACTCTCACCCTCTATAACACCATCTGTAGGGTTATACTAAGTACTAGACAGCACTGACCACGACACGCATTACACAGAGCAGAATAGGTCAGACCATGCCATATGTGGACCCAAACCATTTTGATGCACTCCATAACACAGAAAATAGAAGTCCACAATACGGGAGGGGGAACTGGTCTGCATTGAACAGAAAGTGGACCAAGTTTCTAGCATGGCTGGATAACAAATGGTGGGGCTCGGTCTCTGAAGCTGTGATTGTGTCTTTCCTGAATTGATTCGAGATTGATGTTGGATCTCTTGTAGTCGCGAATAGTTTTAGTTTAGTGAGGCAGTGGTATGTTCCATTATGGTGAAGACTCACAATGGTATATTACAAGTTCATATGTACCTCCATCGCGCACGTTTCTCCTGCTCCGAGATCTCCCATTGGGAATCGTGTGATCCCTTTTTGAAACTACAACAGCTGCTTCAAGAAATTGGACTCAAATACTGCAGACCCTGGAACCTGCTATCTAAACCGCCGAGGATATCCGAGGATCCTTTCCAGTTTTCTGCCGCCCGTGTGGTGCGAGAAATGCGTAAAATGATAACTGACATTGGAGGATCGTGGTGGGGTCTTTCGGAAAATTCAATTCAATTCAATTCAATTCAGTTTATTTTGTATAGCCCAATATCACAAATTACAAATTATCCTCAGAGGGCTTTACAATCTGTACACATACGACATCCCTGACCTTTGACCTCACATCGAATCAGGAAAAACTCCCCAAAAATAACCTTTGACAGGGAAAAAAGGGAAGAAACCTTCAGGAGAGCAACAGAGGAGGATCCCTCTCCCCGGATGGACAGAAGAATAGATGTCATGTGTACAGAATGAACAGCATTTACAAAGTTACATAAACACATTACATGAATATGACAATGTATGAATGGAACTCCAATCCATGAAACAGAAGGAGGTAGAGAGGAGGGGGCGGGGCATCAGCAGGGCCAAGGTGGGAGGCCGGCTCACCAGGCATCAGACACCTCCAGGTCCAATGGACCCTATGAGACGTGAAGAAAACAGAGCCCTAGGTCCTGAGCACCTGGAGATGGTAGATGATCTGATAAAGATGGAACTATCACACAAGGACCCGGCAGCAGCAGCAGCAGCAGCAGCAGCGGTGTGTTTTATGCATGACAACACACCGGGATACCTGTTCCACATTATAATCAGCGGTGACCTGCCCTTTGGGTTTTAGGGTGTAGAGGCAAAGTCTTCTCCAACCTCAGAGATTTGATGAGGTACATCACCACAAAGATCCCCTTCGTGACTGTGCCAATTGCTTTGCTGCAAGAACTGTGCAGGCGCCCAGAACGGGAGCTCAAGAAGGCGGACCCTGCGATGGACATCCCATGGTTTCTCCGTGACTCCATCAATGACGTGACTTCCTAGACGGGAGGAGGTGGTTCATCCGGGGCAGTCTCAATGTGTTGTTCCTCAGCCAGTGTTTATGTATCCCTGTATGTATATCACATCAATAAAAAACAGTGACTGAACATTGCTTTCATATATCTTTATTTGTTATTCACATACCAGCTGGGTCATTCAGCCCTAGTAATAATGACACCGATCCCTTAACCCTCATATTTGTGTTATTCAGCCAGTGTTCGTGGGTCTGGTGGACGCGCTGCATCTTTGTGTTTTTAACTCGAGATGCTCAACTGATGTTAACTTCATCCCAATTACAAGCGATATAAACAGCATATGTGGTTAATATGTGCCCTTTACTTTTGTTAGATCACATTTATGAATTAATGAGCTACTCATTTTTTATTTTGTTTATACAATGTAATAAAAAAAGAAAA
This sequence comes from Cyclopterus lumpus, assembly GCF_009769545.1. NCBI lineage: Eukaryota > Metazoa > Chordata > Actinopteri > Perciformes > Cyclopteridae > Cyclopterus > Cyclopterus lumpus. Next base: position 1,494,277 of record NC_046988.1, read on the forward strand.
ATCTCTTATAATCGAGATATGAGTGCTGCTCCTGGCCTCAGATTCTCCCATCCCTGTGTAGTCTACTCACGAGTGCCACCTTCTGGCTTTTCTTTGACACAGAGGATACACACACCTGGAAGAGTTCACAGGCCTGTTCTGTGGAGCCGGAAGTGTGTTGCATTTAGTACCTTTTTCTGACCAGTAGGTGGAGCCCTTACCCTTCGAATAGAAGAGCAACGAGGGGCTGGATTGAAGACAGAAAGCTTTTGAACAGTCGAGGTGTATGGAGCTAAATCCAGGACAATTCAAGTGTTGGTCTTGAACATTGAAAAATTCAACAATGTATTCGAAATCAAAATAAGTGTATGAAAAGTTTTGTTGGTTTAAATATAATTTAGATTCATTTTTCGAATAAAATATATTTTTTCATTTTTCAGTAGAATATTTTATATGAATATTTTATATGCTACTGAAAAATGAAAAAATATATTTTATTGGAAAAATGAATCTAAATTATATTTAGATATAAATAGCGCTTCACATCGCTGCTTTAATATGAACATGAGACATACTGCTGTGGAACTGGTTATGGGAATAATAAACATATAAGAATCTGTACGTTCTTGGTTAAAGGCTCTGGTGAAGCTTTGCACATTTGCCTGTCCAGGGTGTCCCCTGCCTTCGCCCTATGTCAGCTGGGATAGGCTCCAGCGCCCCCGCGACCCTAATGAGGATTAAGCGGTATTGAAAATGGATGGATGGATGGATAATAATAATAATAGAAGTTAGGTCAAACATTGCGCAGTTAACATCCGTTATGCACTCACTGTCTTATATATTGATCTTGTCTGGAATCAAATCTTATGGATTTCTGTTGCGTGCACCTGCTCTAACATTTCTGCCACTGTGCTAAATTGCCTTACAGGCGCAGGAAAACGGGAGTATTATCTCTTATAAATTAATATTCCCAGACCAGACCACCAGATATTTATTTAGATTTAAAAAATAAAATAAAATAATCACAATAACACGTTATGTTTTATAAACTTAGTTCGGGAACAAGGACCACGTCCCAAATCTATCTCATTTCCTTCACACAAAGTACAGTATTTAAGTACAACTGGCCCATTGACTTCCTCTCGACTCAACATGACCTCCTTCTCTCACCTCGGCTGCGTTGAGCCATCCCTGTTCCACACGTTCCTCGGCATCCATCCTCCGACAACTCAACGAAGTCTTGGGCCGGTGTATAACCGGTGTATAACCGGTGTATAACCGGTGTATAACCTAACCGGTGTATAACCGGTGTATAACCTAACCGGTGTATAACCGGTGTATAACCGGTGTATAAAGGATGGACAGGAGGAGGAGTACAGGGCAGTAGTGGATGACTTTGTGGAGTGGGCCGGTGAGAATCACCTGCTTCTGAACGTTCCCAGAGAGATGTGTAAAACAGTGTTGATGTTGATGTCGTGATGTGTGCAGCAAGATGTTGGAGATGTTCTACCAGTCTGTTGTGGCCAGCGCTCTGTTCATCTCCGTGGTCTGCTGAGGGAGCAGCAACAGACTGAACAAACTGGTTAAGAAGGCCGACTCCATCATTGGCTGCAAACTGGACAGTCTAGAAAAGGTGATAGAGAGGAGGACACTGAATACATTATTATCCATATTGGATAACCTGGACCACCCTCTCTGACACCTGCTGCGGGACAGCGGAGCACGTTCTCCACTCATCAAGGTCACATGACAGATACAGGAGATCATTCCTGCCCACTGCAATAAGACTTTATAGTAAATCAAATCAATCACACAACTATAACACTGCTACACTGTTGTTTGTTTGGTTAGATATTTGCACTTTGGTTTAGTTACTTCATTAAATATTATTGTATTTTTTGTATATATTGTACATTTTTTTTATATTTGATATTGCTTTGCCTGTATCTATAAATGGTGCTGTTGAAGCTGCTGGTCGCTTGCAGCAGTTCAACCAGGGAGCTCACTGGGGAACCGAGATGGTCCGGTGAAGGCCTGTTACTGCTCAGCCACACCCGCCTGTCAATCATCTGACTACTACTGCAGCCTAGAGACCACATCGGTTCAGGAAAAACTCCCAACGTGACATTATGACATGATTCTTTATTCTTTGAACTGTTTAATGACAGACTTTACTATATTATTGTATGACACTCTTCATGATATACTATAATATGACATGTTATGGCATACTATACTGATTTCTTTTTGACAAACATACTATATACTTGTATAGCATATACTATGACATATTGTATGGCCTATTTTGTATGATATACTATGACATTTTTCGTGTCAGGTTTATGGCATACTAAATGACATTTTTTACACACTTTGGGGTGACTCAGTACATTGATTAATTTGATCACTTTTTGCTACACTATATATTTGTTATGAAAAGTGTTCTGTTCTACCTTTCTGAAAAACTAAGTCCCTTATTACTAATAACTGTTCCGCACACCTGCAAACAAACTTTGATGTTTAAATGAATATTAATTAAAATAATAATAATAATAAATAAATGATTTAAAGTTAAATAAACTCAAGTATCCGACTCACAGAGATGATGCGTTGGCCAAAGAGCAGAATGTGTTATAGTGCAACAATGATCAGAACAAATATGAGACATTTACAAGTTAAACATATTCAAAAATCTTTGAAAATTTAAGAAAATCCTCTGTTCTCTCCCAATTTGACATTTATAATAAATGGACACACTGTTCATACATGATACTAGTTTATGGACAAACACGCAACGACTTTTAACACTGGGTGTTTTTATTGAAATATTCATAATAAATATCAGAACACAGAAGTCAGTCTTCCACAGACTATTTGTCACCAGCAGGATGCTCAGTGCCCGTCAGTAGCATTTCCTGTTTGAGCCGCTCTGGTTGACACCAACCCGTCATCACGCGTCAGTAAGCAGCAAAGTCACAACTCGTCCACAACAATCTGTCAGTGGGGCGTCCTACAGGTGAGGCGTTGTGTGCACAGCAGCAGGAGAGCAAAGGTCAAAGGTCAAACATGAGCAAAAACACAGGAAGTGAAATTAGTGGTTACCGGCTTAAAGACGTGAACGTGTCCAGTTCTTCCACATCGGCCTTAAAATACCAGCGCTGCTGTCACAGATTAACATTAAATAATTAAATACATGAAATAAAGACATTCAAAACGGACCATGACAGGAGAGCAACAACACTAGAATCACTTGATGTCCCTTAAAAACTCATCTAGCATGTAGATCAGAGAGGGAGACGAGGAGCACATCTCTAAACGTCAACATGCACGAGGTTTCTCAGGCGGACTCTTTCAGACAGCAGGAAGTGGCAAATCTCACATGCAGCAAATGTTTTAACGGTACAAAACAAGTTATTAAAAAAAAAAAAAAGGATGCAGTTTGTGTGTTTGAAGGAGGTGGAAGTTAAATAGAAAATTAGCATAGGATCCTGTTCTTTCCATTTTACCTGACAGGTCCTTTTGCATTCAAGCAGAGCGGGAATTAAGTTTTAACAGCTAGCTCGTAACATCACGCACCAATATCATATCTAATCATCCTTATTATGCAATATGTCCTTTAAGCAAAAAGGGAATAATATTCCAGACTTTAATATTGTCAAGTCCCAGTAAGTTAGACTTGGATGGTGCATTATAATACTGTAATTAGATTGTGTTCCATAAGTGGACCACACACACACACACACACACACACACACACACACACACACACACACACACACACACACACACACACACACACACACACACACACACACACACACACACACACACACACACACACACACACACACACACACACACACACACACACACACACACACACACACACACACACACACACACACACACACACACACACACACACACACACACACACACACACACACACACACACACACACACACACACACACAGGGCCAGAGACCCGGTCTCTGGCCCCCCCAGGCTAACTAGGCTGCGGTGTGGTCGTCGGATGCAGGCGAGGATAAAGGTCTGCTGCTGCTGCTGCCTATAGTTTAAAGGGACCAGCTGTTTTAGGAAATTAGAGCTAAAAAAAAGAAAAGTATAATATATTTGCAGGCTGTTTTCAGTGGAGCTAAGAGCCACAGAGAAGTCTGAATGTATTCAGAGACTAACACATTGCTAGTTTGGGACTTTTCATGGAATGTGTGGACAATATGAACAATATAACAGACGATGAGGGATCACAGAGAGCTTCACGTTGCTTCAAGTAGATTTTAAGCGTAATGAAAAAAATAGGTGGCTCCCTGGAAGGTAATCAACCTGGAACTAATGGTATGTTCTGGAAAATGGTACGCAGCAAATTAATGTGATTTGTAGTTCATGAAATAAATCATGGTTGTCAATTAAAAAGGTTCTTTCAGAGCCACAGGTGGGGTAATAATACTGCATCCAGGCTGATCCAAAGTCTCCACGTCTCACATGAAGCAGTGGAACCTTTTGCTTTGGTAACCACACGTCTCGTGTCCCTCACTTCCTCCTTCCCTGGTCATGCGTCTCGTCCCAGAACCAGTATGCTCAAAGTGGAAGGGTGGGGCAGCTGCTGGCAGCGAGGGGAAGCATCAGAGGAAAAGCTGTGGCGGCCCGCAGGTTTCTGCTGAGGGCTAAAGGTCGATGCCTTTGACCAGCGAGGCCTCCAAAGTGACGGGGAAGTCGTGGAGCGTCTCCAGGACTCCGATGAGGGCGTTGACGGTGGTGCGGTCTCGGAGCAGGGCCGCGTCCTCGTACATCCGCGGGATCACCGGGCATTCCACCAGCAGGGGGAGCCACTGGGGCAGCAGGCGGTCTCTGCACAACAAACAGAGAAATAAGGTTTGTACGCTGTGCACACGACATCTGATCACGAGTCTGTTGGAGCTGTCCACCGGCTGTGGAAGCTCCTTGTGTCTCCTCCAGAGACTCCATGTCTCGCCTACTTTTAACACCAGAAACAGTGAAAATGATCTTTTGTCATCATACCAGCAACATTGCTACAGTTTCCATGTCTATATCAGTAAATTATTCAATTCAATTCAGTTTATTTTGTACAGCCCAATATCACTAATTACAAATGTGCCTTAGAGGGCTTTACAATCTGTACACATACGACATCCCTGACCTTTGACCTCACATCGGATCAGGAAAAACTCCCCAAGAAACCTTCAGGAGAGCAACAGAGGAGGATCCCTCTCCCCGGATGTACAGAAGCAATAGATGTTAAATCATCACATGGTTAAAACACTTCCTGTTTCAAAATAAAAGCCCTGTGCTGTCTTTCTGTGGACAGAATCCCTTCTTAAAAGTCTCATTAATACCCTTCATTAATTATCTCACACACACACACACACACACACACACACACACACACACACACACACACACACACACACACACACACACACACACACACACACACACACACACACACACACACACACACACACACACACACACACACACACACACACACACACACACACACACACTAGAGAGCCGTTGTCTCTGATACGTTTCTGTGGTTGGATCCTAAACACTCATATCACTCATACTCTTTATGTCCAAATATAATGTATGGCCATAGGACATATAGGATCAGGAATCATCCCTCTGTTCATTGAATAAAGTCAATAAACTCTTTTGTGCGTGTACATCTTTGAATATCAGAGTCGCTACTAGAAAAGCTGCATTATGTCTGGAAATGCATTTTCTAAACCATAATTCCCACATTTGCGCTCCCGTTCTTGGTGCACACTCGTCACATGAATGACAGCGCTCATTAAAGCGTACCTGGCTCCGAGGCACACCAGCAGCTGGAACTTGCCGTCCTTGCCGATGTTCCTAGGGGTGGAGTTGATGGCGTTGACGTAGCGACAGAGTGACTGACAGGTCATCCCCAAAGGCTCCGCTGTCTCTTGGAGGTCTCCCATCTGGTCAGCTGACTCCATGTAGGCAACAGCCTTCTCTGCAGAGGGAAGGGGGGGGGACATGTTTCCCAACACAACGTACTGCAAGTGTTCATTTTGTCCTAAAATACTCTTCAGTGTGCAGCTTTACAGACTAAAAGTCCCCTGCACAGTAAAAGACAGCTGTTCTTTTGTGCTAGACCTGTTCAGAATTTGTTTTGGGTTAGTTTTTAACCTTAACCCATTAACTTGCTGTTGCTCCCAGAGTGCCTGTAATATTGTTCTGATAACATTATTTTAAAATAAAAGCGTATATACACACATATATATATATACACACACACACACACTCACCCACAAAGTCCCACACGAACACGGTCTTCTGGAAGAGGCGCGCCGACTTGAAGCCGTGGTGGAAGAACTGCTCCAGAGCGGCCACCAAGCTGCTCTCTCCACACAGCAGGACGGTGAGACTGCCTCTCTGCATCCAGACACACAGAACACGCATGAATACACCGTCCCTCACCCGTGGTATTAGAGAACAATTAGGAAACTATTTGAGAACAATAAAATTTGTTTTTTACATGATGAGATACCACTACAGAACACCATGTTTTACAGTCTTCGCTCACATGAAACATGACTAAAGCTAACAACAGTTACTACAAACTAACCGAGGCTAAATGTCCCTGCTAACTCTTTGTTCTTAGTCATGTGACCAGCACTTCTTCAGACTTATTTGCTGGTTAATGCTACAACAGTGCCTTGTTTCTCCAGACTCCACCAGCTGGGATCTACTGAACGGTCTGGTGATGTTCAGAGAAAGTAGGCCATTGATTCAAATAATACAAAGCAGCACCTGGAAGGAGCTCCATCACTCACCTCTTTCTCCGGCTTGTGGAAGTGTTTGACGATGTTGTTCACAGCCTCCCCGATGGCCTCCTGGATTTGGGCTGAAGTCGGTTCTGGAATCAAGAAAACGTCCGCGTTCATATACAAGCAGAGAGAAGCAGGGCGGCCCCCCTCCTAGTCCTTCTTAATGCTTTGTTCAGAAGTTTCCAAGAAACGTATCAAGGAAAAGATATAAAGTGGTCATGATGTGTGAGAAACTGTGGATTAAATCAGCTCGTTGAAAGAATGGTCAGAGTAGGACTAAGAGTTTCTTTGGTTGAGGAGAGATCTCCGACAGTCTGCTCAACAACCATGATGAGCATCACATTACTGCTGGAAGTCCCTTTTAGGGTCGGCTGTAGCTCATGGGATGAGTGGTGGTCCTGTAACCACAAGGTACCCGGTTCGATCCCCACTCTCCCCATAGTTTCATGTTGAAGTGCCCTTGAGCAAGACACTGAACCCCCAGTTGCTCCGCGGGCTCTTCACTGCAGCCCACTGCTCCTTAATAACTAAGGATGGGTCAATGGAGAGAAGAATTACCCACTGGGATCAATAAAAAAATAAAGGATAGATTATTATTATTATTTTACAGGTTCATTTGTATTGTAAGGGTTTGGTCATTCTCAAACCAGGTAAATGATAGACCGCTCCAGTGTTGTATTCAATAATTTAAATGGTGGATTAATAAACTCAATAAATCATACATCACTCAGATTAGATCATTAGAAAATGCGATGAGGTTTCCGTTAAACATAAAGAGTGCCGTCTGACCCGGTCACTGGTATGAACCAGATCCTTTAACGGAATATTTTCATTGAGGAGCACTACACCCGCCAACCGTATCACCTGGTGCTATGGCTAGCTCCCTGCGCACTAGGAGGACACCACTAATGTTCTAACGCTGCATCTTTCTCTTGATCATCTTAAGTAACCGGGTCATGAATTCTGGAAAGAGACTTTGCTGCTGGGTTTCTCAAGTGTCACAGTATCCACGAGTTCCAGACGTCACGCCATAACTATCTACATTGATAAACAGCACTACAGGTGAGAGGACATGCATGTGGGTGTGGGTGCCAAACTCTGGATGGTATAACTGTAATGCTATATCTTATGGGCCGGCAGAATTACTAATTAAGTAATTTGGAGCTAATTAAACGAAAGAATAGAGATAAAGTAGTTAGTTGAGTATTTGTTTCTTAAAATTAACATTGAAAAAATCCTGAAATAATTCATAATTGTTGAGGTGTATTGGGGGGGACAGCTATGTAAATCAGAGTGGGTCTACAGACACTCACTGTATCCTCGTCCAGACAGCGACGTGGTGCTGATGCGTCTGGTCTGGGATGGGGAGCGCTGCAGCGGGGGTGTACGGCAGCCTCTCCCAGAATCCTCCTCTCCGCTGGGCACCGCCAGCTCACCGAACAGGACCCTCTCCAGGCTGCCGTCGTCCACGCCCTTACCGAGCCACCGACCACATGGAAACCTGAGGGGGAGGGGCAGGGAGATGGGGTGCTGAGGGGCTTCGATGAATCCGTCTTTTCAAAAAGCCACAATGACCCTAATAATGCCGGGCATCATATTCAAAACTTTAAAACTTCAAAGGAAGTTAAAACGTTCTTAGTCTGGAACTAATGTTGGACTGATGTATAGACTGATTCTTTTCCTGCTTTATTTTCCTCACTTTATATTAAGGGAAATATTATTGAGGATATTGACATTTTTGATAATTTGGTGACCAAATGTTTGATTGCAGAATCTTGAAAAGCTATTGACCACTAGGCCAGTGTTTCTCCTTAATTGACACTGAACTGCAACCACCTCATGGTGGCGCTGGAGGATGAGTCAGAGGTTTTCCAATCCTCTGCGGACCATAAATGTCCATGACTCAGATCGCTGTGGAGGTATCTCAGTGTGGGTGATGGACACCCGGAGTGACAACACACCGCCTCCACTCACCTGTAGGTGTGTCCTGTGATCTCGTTGCGCACCATGACGCAGTCCACCAGCCATTTAGCCAGCAGGCCGGCGTTATCGTGACCCAGCTGCACCGTGGTCAGCTTCCCCAGGTTCTGACACTGAGTACAGACACACAGAGAAGAGAACATCTCATTCATATCAAATCAAACTTCATATACATTATCAGTGTACAAAGGACTGGTATTACTGCTGCTGTTTTTTTACTATTTGACAATACGTCACCATCTTTATTTAAATTAAAGTTACGACAAGGAACTTTCATTTAGTCTGGAACCCCCTGTGGACTAAAGTGGTAGTGTTTCTGAGTGTTAGAAAACCTCTCATTTTACTGCAGCAGGGTCGGCCTCACTCAGTCCTGGTTCTGGTTCTGGTTCTGGTTCTGGTTCTGGTAGTCCTGTGCCTCTCTTCCCTTTCCTCTTTCAGTTGGTTAAATATAGCGACGTTATTAAGATTTCCTCAGTTTTCTACATATTTCTCCATCTCATTGCCCCGATGAATTCATGGACTCCATGAAAATGAGATTGAATTGAATTAAAACCGTAACCCCTATCTAGAATGCTCTCCCAGAATGCACTGGGCTCTTAACACTTAGCTACATGAAACATTTATCTTTAATCCAAGTCTCTTAGTAGGTCTGAGCAGCGCTAATACTTACAGTGCAGACATGAAATATAATACAGAGCAACATTTACATTCAAGGCTGAATTAGATGTTCTACTCTAAAAACACGTTCTAGCAGGATAGCAGAGCGACTACGACCCGATCCACAGTTAACATGACGCCACAGGCTACAGGACAGATGGGGGTAAGGGGAGGTGGATGAGAGGTGGAGCAGGGGCTTCCTCTAACCTTGAACATGGCGGAGATGTGCACGTGAGGCCTGAAAGCAGACTGAGGGAGATGGAAACACTTGTTAACGCACAGCGGATGGACAATCCAGACGGAGGCGTGGCGATCGCACAACAACGTCAACCAGCATGCAGACACAACACACACATCAGCTGTGGCAACACACATGAAGGAAACAGGAAGTGGTTCATGTCTCTATGGTGATTTCACAAACAGCAGACGAGTGTCAGATGGAAGAGAGTGATTTTGTTTTTTCATCAATAACAACTCACCTGCCGTTGATATAGTTTGCTCTTTATTGTATTGTTGTTGGATTTGTGAATGATGGAAGTGGACCAACATTACAACACAGCTGATCGTATTTATTTGTATATATTATTTTATATATTGAATAGTTATGATAATAATAATAAGTTATTATTTTATATTATTTATAATATATATACACACATATATAAAATTCAAGAAATCCAGTGTTAGAAAGACAAATGCATGAGCTTTCCAGTTCCTAGCTGTAGCTCTTTTAATTTACGTGTGTGTAAACAGAGGTCAACGTGTCGAGCGAAAGGTCACGCCCCACACACAAAGAAAACCTGGACACCTAAACTGTGAACGACCGTGTGCTCAGTTTGTGAGAGGTCAAAGGTCACACCACTTACATCGAAGGTCATCTCCAGGACGTTTTTGGGGATCTGCATGATGCCCGAGTCTCCCAGCTCTCCGGACACACACACCCAGGGGTTGGAGGTGGTCATGGCGTTGCTCAGCTTCTTGATGGGGATGATGACGACTCTATACGGGATCACTGTGGGTCACAACGTCAGCGCCAGATCAGAGACATAGACGCTCACGTCAGAATTAGACTGCATGTATGTAGGTTATCTAACTGATGAAATGGACCCAGTTAGATAACCTACGTAGATGCAGTCACAGACTCGGAGCAAACACACTGCAGCAGAAAGGAAATGGAGGACTTTAAAGACACGCATGTTCATTTATCTAAAGGGGATTAGCTAGTCTGTGAACTGAATAATACATTGTGTTTTAAATCTTTGATTAAACCATGCATACATCCTCATGGTTCATTCATACCAATAGGTCCACACTAATTTGTGGTTTTTAACATCAGCGATTGAAGACGAGTTCTGACTTTCAATCATTCGTCCTTGAGACCAAAAACAATTACTTCTGTTTTATCTTTATTTAATTAAAGACAATTCTGGCACATTGTTGATTTCTTCAATGCATTTAGCCAGCCCTTGTATGGCATTATAGTCCCTGGTGATATAGTTATGTAGATCTGTGTGATAACACACTTTGTTGATTTTCATAATCTAAGCCAGTGATGTTAAACAGAAGAGGCCCCAGTATTGAACCTTGGGGAACAACACATGTCATCCTAGTCAGCTCTGATGTGTAATTGGACACAAAGTATTGTCGGTCCTTCAAGTAGGATTCAAACCAGTTAAGTGCTGCAGCAGAGAGTCCTACCCAGACTTTTAGTCTGTCTAGTATGTGATGGTCGACCGTGTCGAATGCAAAAATGTGAAGTTTGATATTGGCCTATAATTTTTCATAATTTCGGGGTCTAAACTAGCCTTTTTTTAAGAGTGGTTTAATAACTTCAGTTTTTAGGTCATGTGGGAAAACACCTGAGAGAAGGGATGTGTTTACAATTTGTAAAATATCAGTGGTCATGTAGTATGAAATACTTTTGAAGAAGTGTGTTGGTAGAATATCCAAGCAGCAGGAGGATGTGTTCAGAGGTTCTATAATGTCTTCTAGGCTTCTTTCGTTGATTAGGGAAGCTTAACTCTGATTGGATAGAGGTCGGAGGTCACGCGAGGCAGAACTCACTGATGGTGGTGAAGACGCTGGTGAAGCAGAAGTAGTCGACAGTGTTGAGGGACAGCAGGTGGAAGAGAAACTGCTCCTTCTCCTCCTCAGAGCGCAGGAAGGCGTAGCGCTTGTACAGCTTCCTGTGGACAAGCACAGCCAGGTCAGGTTCACTTTAGATTATCATCATCATCATCTGTTGTTCAAACTCTGCCCCTTATCTGTCATGTTTGAAGAACTTGTGTCCGTCTTGTGTTTGGATACCTTTTCATAAATCAGAAAGCAGTGATTTTATGAAGATCATTTTTGTGACTAAAGAAATCCCAATGTGCAATGCGTTTAATGGTGTTAAGTTAACTAGACGTGTGTGTGTGAGTGAGTGAGTGTGTGTGGTGTGTGTCAGACAAAACTGAAGTTATTTTACTGGACACCTCAGAGATCAATTATCTGGTGATGTGGTTTCTGTAGATGGCATTGCCCTGGCAGCCAACACCACTGTAAAGAATCTCTAGTTATCTTTGATCAGTCACATCTTGTCTCAAAAAGATGCAGAAAAGCTGGTTCACGCGTTTGTTACTTCCAGACTAGATTACTGCAACTCCTTATTATCAGGCTGCTCTAATAAGTCTCTTAAATCCCTCCAGTTGATCCAGAATGCTGCAGCTCGTGTACTTACAAAAACTAAGAAAAGAGATCACATTACTCCTGTATTAGCTGCTCTGCACTGGCTCCCTGTAAAATCAAGAATCACATTTAAAATTCTTCTCCTCACCTACAAAGCCTTGATTGGTGATGCACCATCATATCTTAAGGAGCTTGTAGTACCATATTGCCCCACTAGAGAGCTGCGCTCACTAAATGCGGGGCTACTTGTGGTTCCTAGAGTCCTAAAAAGTAGGATGGGAGCAAGAGCCTTCAGTTATCAAGCTCCTCTTTTATGGAACCAGCTTCCACTTTCAGTCTGGGAGGCAGACACAGTCAACTCATTCAAGAATAGACTTAAGACTTTCCTCTTTAATAGTGCTTATAGTTAGGGCTGAATCAGGTTTGCCCTGGTCCAGCCCCTTGATATGCTGCTATAGGCTTATAGGCTGCTGGGGGATGTTTTAGGATACACTGAGCACCTCTCTCCTCTTCTCTCTCTCCTTATGGATGAATTTACATCCCTCCATTGCACCTTATTAACTCTGCTTCCTCCCCGGAGTCGTTGTGACTTCACGTCTCATAGGGTCCATTGGACCTGGAGGTGTCTGATGCTGGTGAGCCGGCCTCCCGCGTTGGCCCTGCTGATGCCCCGCCCCCCCTCCTCTCTACCTCCTTCTGTTTCATGGATTGGAGTTTCATTCATACATTGTCATATTCATGTAATGTGTTTATGTAACTTTGTAATGCTGTTCATTCTGTACACATCTATTGCTTCTGTCCATCCGGGGAGAGGGATCCTCCTCTGTTGCTCTCCTGAAGGTTTCTTATTTTTGGGGAGTTTTTCCTGATTCGATGTGAGGTCAAAGGTCAGAGATGTTGTATGTGTACAGATTGTAAAGCCCTCTGAGGATAATTTGTAATTTGTGATATTGGGCTATACAAAATAAACTGAATTGAATTGAATTGTGTGGTTTGGTTGTGAGTGAGTGAGTGAGGTGTGTGTGTGTGTGTGTGTGTGTGTGTGTGTGTGTGTGTGTGTGTGTGTGTGTGTGTGTGTGTCTGTGAGTGTGTGCGCTCACTTGGCCAAGGCGTGTCTGGACAGCAGCTGTTTGAGGTGTTGAGAGAGCAGCTTCTTCTCCAGGGAGAGGCGGATCCAGGCCCTCGCTCGTCCCACGTCCGTCTTTATCTCGGACATGCTCTGGATATGCCTGAGGAGACGGACAATGGAGGGACAGGAGACAGATGGATGAAGGCTCATAAAAACTGGCACACCGCCATCAAAGCCCACCTTCGTCACTCTGATGACCAGTGACTCGTTTATTACTGCGATTTACCATGAAGTTATCTGCTTTTACGTCAGTTAGTGTGTGTGTGTGTGTGTGTGTGTGTGCGCATTCTGTCCTCCAGGTCTCAGTACTACAGAGGAGCTATTAATACTTACTACATCCACGATATGTTATGTAATGTATCATTCTAGCCCTGCTACTCCTGTCTTCTGTATACAACGTATCGTCTGTCCCGGAGGAGGAATGGCTCCTGGGTCGCCCCTCTCCTCCATAGTGGCCACAGTTACAGAATATTACTCTTTGTATCATAAGAACGGTATCTATTAGGTACAGTCCTTAGTTAAAATAATAACAGGTGTGGGCATGTACAGCCTCTGGTATTCCGTTGCTCAGCAGAGCCTCATGTACTCTAGTGGCCTCAGGAAGGCTGAAACAGGCTGTGTGCACCCAGCCAGCTGGAACTGTGTTTGGGTGCCATCTTGGAATACTGTTTATAGCGCTCTTAAGTTATATGTGAGGATGGTGGCGTATTAGATATGGAAGTGTAGGAGAAAGAAGGCTGCTAATAATTAATCTGTTAATATGAACAGTTTGGTCCGTAAAATGAGGACGAAAGTAAAAAGTGTTTAAACGTTTTGTCCGGTCGACAATAATGATAATAAAAATGCATTTAGTTTACGATAACAGAAAACAGAAAGACCAGCAATGAATATTTAGCATTTTTGTTTGAAAGATGAAACAAATAATTGAAATAGCTGCCAATAATTGTGAAATGTACTAAATGGTCAGAGTGAAGATGCAGCTTTGAAAAGAAGATTCAGATTCAGAATCAGAAACTTTTAATAGCCAAGTAGGTTTACACCTAGGGTCAGGAAGCGGTTTATGTTTCCACATATGATGGTATGACAGAGTACCTCATACTTGCAGTATGCAGCACGTACCTCATATCCTGTATGAGGGACACGCGTAGAGACGGCATCGCTACGGAACAGTCAGACTTCCTCCTCTCAGGAACATTCGACACTGGAAGAGAAATACAGGATATGATGGCTTCGTCACAATCAGAGACGTGTGTTAGACAATATTGGACAGACGTGTGTGTGAGTGTGTGTGTGTGTGTGTGTTACCTGGGGACTCTGCCTGGTGCTGCTGATCCAGCTTCTCCTCTCGGGCCTGGTAGTGCAGCAGGTGGGACCACAGGGCCGACTTCCCCTGAGAGGTCAGAGAAGCAGAATCACGACACACGTTGTAAAGACTGACGAAGAGGAGGATTATAAAACACACAAAGATCCATCCATCACCTGTAGTGGTAAACCCAGATTTTAAGTAGGACTCCTGATATTGTCTTTTAAATGCAGCTTTCTTTTTCTAGGAAGTCGTCGGCTCTTCTGTCTCCTCATTGGGCCTTTTCCCCTTATCCAAAGATAATTTTTGCTAGCTTGTTAATTTTTGGGGTAACATAACGTTTGTGTCCAAAGAAGAGAGCATACAGCTTCAGTTCATCATCGGAAATGTCTGTCTGACAGCAAGGTAGAGAGGCCAAATTGTTCTTTCAATATTTGTATGGGCTTTTGCTGGTATTTGATAGAGATGAGAAAGTACACTTAAACTGATTGATTCTTTAAGGTGTCCACAGCAGTACATTATTAAACTGCTGGTCTGTGAGTCCAAACCCAATAAACTGACTATGGATATGCACTTCTAAACATCCAAACTAATGTGCGTGTGTGTGTGCACGTGTGTGTCCTGACCTGTTTGACCTGCAGCCCGTGGCTCCAGATCCTCTCCAGCAGGTCACACAGGCTGGCGATCAGAGTGTTTTCCTCCAGCCCGGTGATGTTGGCCTCGCCGTGGCCCAGCTCCACCGCCTCCCGGCCCATCTTCTCCACCAGCATACGCTTGGTCTGCACAATCACACAGAAGTATGAGGCATAAAGGCTTTAGAGGTCTAAAGACCATCATCTGGAAGTATTACTCTTGTTGAACAATGCCAGTGTACCCTGGTACATAGCAACGCGGTTCAAACTAAATATTTCCAAGATGCGCAGAGAATTTGTCAATCATTCTAATTCAACTCACTTATTTTGAAAAAAATGATAACGAGCCTTAAACAATACAGAAAATACATGAACAGATGACAGAAAAACAAACAAAAAAACTATTTAAGAAACTGTATGTAGAATAAAGTATTTTATTTATAAAGTAATAAATGAAAGTACTTTAATTTGCAATGCAAACTATAAACAACTACTACAATAGCCGAGTCTATTAGCAATGTGTGTTTCAAAACAGTAGCACCAGGTGTAAGGGCCTGAGGGGAAGGGGAGGGGCTGGGATCTCCATTCTGGCCAGAAGGCTCCGCCCACTCGTTTAGGAGAGCATGGGGATCAGGTGTGAAAGAGACCCACCTGATCCTGATCTCTCGTCAAGGAGTTCATTCTCATCTGCATGAAGAGAAGGAAGCTGGCTGAGATATTAAAGTGACAGAGCTCTGAGCTACGTTCTCACTTCTCTTTTGTTTGTTGGATTAAAAACCCTTAAACCCTGCAGACCTGCTGAGTCCTCCGTACGTCCTGTCGCAGACCATCATTTAACAAAGAGGAGGTTCCAAGTGTCCGATATCGATATAAAGTGACAGGGACTGCCATCGATAGTGGGAGCTTTTATTAATATGAATCAACGTAGATTTTCAAATGGAAATTTCTTATTCTGATGTTTCCAAAAACAGGAACATCTAACGTTGACGCAATATGAGACTGTCTTTGTCTCTCCCATCATGCATCACTCATAAAGGAGGATTGAGAGTGTGTGGGTGAGTCAAGGTGTTGTCGTGTGCCTCACCTTCATACGACACTCCTTGAGCAGCCCCTCCACAAACTTCCAGTTGGTCTGGGCGATGACGGCGGGAGACAGATCGGACAGTTTGGGCTGCCGGAGGTTCTTCCCCAGGCTGCGGGCCTCCTGTATGTATTTCTGGAGATGGAACGGAACCGGTTAGTGAGCTGTGGAGAACCGACCTGAGCAATACAGTAATGGAGGAAAAACACTCTACCCGTAGTGTAGTATTCAAAGCACACACACAGTAAAGGACAAGTGTCTAGATGTGAAAATCAAACACAAAGGATGTGTGTGAGTTAAGAGGACACGGGAGAGGAGGAGAGGGAGTGTTGGGAGGTGTGGTGAGTTCCCACTGAAGTACCACAGCTTTACCAGCACCCTTCCTCTTTGGCTCATTTTGATATCTGTCAGCTCAGAAAACACCAAACCAGTGTTTATACAGAGATTGATTTTAGGCTGCAATAATGATGAATGAAATATAGATTTCTTTGGTCCGAACCCAATTTAGCCTGACCAGGTAATACCCATTTGCTATGAATATCAAATGTAGCCTTTTTACGGTTATAATAATATATAAAACCACTTTTGATACTCTTTATGTTTGGCATATTTTCTGCCCGCCATTCCCACAGTGGACTCAGATTGCTGAGCACTCGGGATTGACAGGAACACAATGCATGCACGTAATCCAGAACAAGTTGATGTGATTGATATCTCATGGTTCACTCTCACTACACCACATCAGAGCTGGATTAAAGTGCTCCACCCAAGCGCTGCTGCTTCAGTGAGAGTGTGAGGTCGGCATGGGGTGGAGGGGTCTGACAGGAAGTCCACAACACAGGCAGCTCCCCCACATACCAGGCACGACGCAGAGGCCGATTTTTTAGGCGGTTTGATAGGAGGAGGGGACGCTTTGTCCCACTCCCAAAACGCCATGGAGTTCTGCAGGACCAGACAGCCCTCCACCTGCTGAGGAGGAGGAGGAGGAAGAGTGGTACGACCCGAAACCCCGCGCCGACAGGCACAGGACACACGAGCAGACGGGAGAGGACAGGAACAAAAGAGCAGAATGGAGAAGACAATAGAAGGCAGCATGCACATGAAGTCTTTCAGAAAGGATGACAAAGAGAAACCGAGAGAAAGTCCACATGCAGAACGGAAACCAACAGACATGACGCCATGAGACAGACAGAGGGATTAATGGCGTGCTCGTACGCTCGCGTTAGAGAACAGGCGAGGGGGCGGGGCATCTTATGGGTCGGCCTCTCTACCTCTTTCAAGTCGTTGTCCAGGCCCAGATGCTCCGTCTGCTGTCTGTGGCGGTCTTTCCTCCGCTGAGCGGTGGCCGTCCTGTGAGACCACCTGCAGGTCCAACAATGTGTCAGTAGACGAAACAGACACGTTAACACATTCACAGAATCTGCCCTTCTGTCTGATGCACTTTAAAGTGACAGAATAAGAATACTCAGGATGTGGTTAGCCTAAAAGAAATTCACATATACGTGTACATTATCGCCAAAAAAGCCAAACAATTCCTTTATTTCTGTCTTCTCTCACTTTTATATTTGTGACTGTTTTCCTGCAGACACACGGACAGACATTAGATTAAGCTAATTAAATGACCTCGTACTGCTTTCACCCCGAGCTGGAAGGTGGACTCACTTGTTACTGGTCGGCCCCGTGTTGAGCACGTCGGCCTGCAGTTTGGGGAAGAAGCCCTGCTCGTATTTGCCCTGCCCGATCTTCATGTCCAGCAGGTGCGGGTGGATGGCAGTGTGGTCGATCTTCATGAGCCGCTGCTCGATGGCCTGAGCTGGAGGGGGGACACAAGCCAACTTCATCATCACATCATGGTCAGAGGGAGCACAACTGAATGTAGACGTGTGGAGGAGTCTGGTTACAGTCACGGTATGGAAGGGAATGCCAGACTGATGCATACAAAAGATGGACCCGGAACGAGTGAATCGGGATCCGTGAACAATGTTGATGATAGATTCAAGAATAAAGAGAAGAAAGCTTCACTGAGCATCGTTTTGTTATTCTCCAATGGTCACTATACACTATACTACGCTATACATCGCTGGTGCTGCTAATCCAGTTAATATTGTTGGTCCCAGATCTCAGCCGGTGCAAGGAATGACGTCCAAAAGTTCTAAACGTGCGACACACACAGAGAGCACAGATGCATTGTGGGACCGTGGCTGAAAAGACTGACCTGTGCCCACTTTGTCTGACCCATTCACGACTCTTCCCTCTTTGTCTGACTTTGTTATTGTTAATGTGTCTTTGCTAACAGGCCATGTACCACATTCCTTCAAAGTAGCTGTAATTAAACCTCTCCTGAAAAAGCCCACTCTTAATCCAGAGGTGTTGGCTAACTACAGACCGATCTCTAACCTTCCCTTCCTCTCTAAGATCCTTGAGAAAGTAGTCGCAAATCAGTTGTGCGACTTTATACATCCGAATAGTTTATTTGAGGAGTTTCAGTCAGGATTTAGAAAACACCACAGCACAGAGACAGCACTGGTGAAGATTACAAATGACCTCCTAATTGCATCAGATAAAGGACTCATCTCCGTACTGGTATTATTAGACCTTAGTGCTGATAAAGGACTCATCTCTGTACTTGTTTTGTCACCTACAAAGCCTTGATTGGTGGTGCACCATCATATCTTAAGGAGCTTGTAGTACCATATTGCCCCACTAGAGAGCTGCGCTCACTAAATGCGGGGCTACTTGTGGTTCCTAGAGTCCTAAAAAGTAGGATGGGAGCCAAAGCCTTCAGTTATCAAGCTCCTCTTTTATGGAACCACTGCATCTGTCCATCCGGGGAGAGGGATCCTCCTCTGTTGCTCTCCTGAAGGTTTCTTCCCTTTTTTCCCTGTGAAAGGGTTTTTTCTATTTCTTGGGAGTTTTTCCTGATCTGATGTGAGGTCAAAGGTCAGGGATGTCGTATGTGTACAGATTGTAAAGCTCTCTGAGGATAATTTCTAACTTATGATTTTGGGGTATACAAAATAAACTGAATTGAATTGACTGATCCAGGCAGGAGCCAGGGCGCCGGAGCGAGTCGCCTCGGGGGAAGGCCGGCTGCCTCATGTCTGAGTTATTGGCATAGATTCAGACCTGAGTCCCAATTAAAAGGGAAAACACACGCAGCACTAATTAAGAAAATACGGGCCTGAGCAGTAAGACTGTGCTTAAGTTTGTGTGTGTGATGGAGAGAGAGAGAAAAGAGTGTGTTGGGATGCAGAAGAAGCATGTTTTTTCTGGTCACTGGGCTGAGCTGAGCTGCTTCCAGACGCCAAATGAAAGACCAGAGGGGGGAGGAGGAGGCAGGAAGATGGAAGCAGAGCGTTTGTGTGTGTTTTTTTTAATTGCCTGTCTGACCTCGGCTAATGGACAACCGGCGTGCTTTGACGGACGGACAGATAGTGTGCAGCACGCTGATGAGTGAGCTCTCTACCTGCTGCCGGTTCAAACCGCTCCCATCCTGAGTGATCGCTCCCTCCAACTGCGTTAGTTACAATTCTAATCGTGTGAAGTAAAAACCCTGCTGAGCTCACCGGACTCCTTGAGGATGGAGCACCTCTGGTAGCTGGAGGACCGGAGGCTGGGAGCGCGGACATTGTAGAGGCGGGCCTTGTCGATGCGGCCGTCGAAGACGCGCAGCAGCGGCTCCTTCTCCTCCCACTGGGACATGATCTTGTTGTCGATGAAGGTGGCGAACATCTGCGTCTCGATGAAGTGGGAGAGGAAGGGGAGGTAGGGCTCCGGCTGGTCGGACAGGAACGAGGCCTGGAGCAGAAAGATAAATACATTCAGGACAAGAACAACTAGGACCTCCCGCTGATTCAATCATTGTGATCCACTGTCGGCCCTTATGGACACATACAGGAAGTTTGGAGTTTTGTACAATATAAAGCATGGAAAGGGGGGGAACTGTTTAGAAGAAGTCCTTGCTGAACCAGCATTGTTCTCCCTTAGTGGATGAAAACTGAGCTTCTGGGAAACAATGTGGCCATGAAGTTAAAGGCAGGATTGATAATCTTTATTTTTTAAATTCTCTTTATATTCAGACAGCAATCAATAAATCCAATGCTCTGACAAAAATAAGAACATAATTAATCACTTTTAAAAATACTTTTAGTGAAGTCTAAGAAACACAAGGCAGGAGATGTGCTACTATCACCAATATATTAACATCATAAACCACGTGTAGCCTAATAGTTCTATTCTGGATGTTCATATCTTAAATATAAAATACACTACTGCAAAAGGTCAACCTAGACACAACAGTCTGTCCCAAATAATACTTTTCACTTAAACTGACTGTTTGAGAATATACGGTACAAATATTCATCTCATAACTGTACAGTAGATGGCATCTCCTGAGGGAAAGAGTGCGTGTAGTTTGAAACACTCACATTTACAATCCCTACACGGCCCTGAATGCAGCTCACAGTTCATCAGGCTCATGACACTTCTGCCTGAATGCTTCACACAATCAGATTGCACCCTCAGAGTCCTGCAGAAGACCTGGTCCCGGTCCCGGACACAGGGTTGTTAGAAAGAAGCCTCTTTGCACTAAGAAGACCGACAATTAGAAAAACTAAACTAAGAGTGCTCTGATGGACCGATATTGATTCCAAATAGTTTGAAAGGGTGGTTTTTGTAAAGGCAATTAGAAAAGCTGCAACACTCACTCACACAGTGGAATATGTTTTATATGTTGACCGCAAATAAACAATTTCATGGTACTTTCTCATCTCTTCATTTGAAAAGAATTCAGCATGATGAATAGAAGGCTTCAAATAGACCAGTGGTCCTCAAACGCATCACTTTGGAGGAAGAAAAACGTTCGTGCCCCACCACCAACAAAATGGTCTATGCTGAATTTTGATTGAAATAACTCCTTTTTCAAATAATAGAAAATAATAATAGCTTTGTTAGAACAATACAAATAAAGTTCTATCGCAAAAAATAAATATTTGGCATATGAATATCTTTTCAAGATAATAAAAAAAGTGCAACCTGGGAAAACTAAACAAAACAAGTTCAAATATTTGACAATAAAAAGTTTTACTGAGTTTTACACTGTATATCTTTTCAAAACAACAATAACGTGCAACCTGTGCACAATTAGTGCAGATATGTGTGATCCATCAAGTTGTATCAGTATTAGTGAGCCACTACAAATCTTTTGAAACAGGGTTGCAGGCTTGATACAGCCTCTCAATTCATGCTCAATGTACGCTGGAAGCAGCAGCGGTCCAGACGCAGTTCGTGAAATTCACAACGCTTTTGGTGTAAACGCACCTTTAGTTTTTATGTCTGTGTACTTTGTACTTTTATAATATGTGATGTTATCAATAAAGTTCTTGAAATAAAACGGATCTGCATTTCCCTCTGCGCCCCACCTGTAATACCACCGCGCCCCACTAGATGGGCACGCCCCACAGTTTGAGAAATACTGAAATAGACGCTGTGATCTGATTGGGTGATATGCTTCCAACAATAGGTGAATGGACCCAGAAATCCAGATCAGAGCACCTTTAAAAATAACTGACAAAGTACAGAAAGAAGTGTTTTTTTTTTTTACTGCACTTCATGCTCGTTTTAGTCACCTTATCGAAGTTGTGCATCTGCTCCCTGTTGGTGAGCCAGGACTCCAGGTCCGGGGCGCTCTGGATGACGAAGGCTTCGTAGTCGGCAAACATGGTGGTGAAGCGGCTGGCGAACACCTCCCGCAGCTGGACGTTCAGCTTGGCGTTCCTCAGCTCCTCCTCATCAGCCGCCGTCCGGCCCCCTTGCCCCTCGGAGGCCTGGGCTCTCACCCCGGCCCTCAGGGCGTCCACGCGGGCCACCGTCACCCCGGTGCGCTTGGTGAGCGCCTGTAGTCTTTCCAGGGTGGCGTTTCCCTGCAGCAGCTCCAGCACTGCGAGCTCCTCCCCAGCGAGGTTGCCGTTGCGCCCGTCGTCCTCTAGCTGCCTCAGGGCGGCGGTCTTGCGCTCCCTTGCGGGGGTGGAGGGGGTGCTACCGGGATTGGTGCGGGTCCGCGGCGGGGCACCCATGTTGGCGGAGATACCGTAGCTGAGCAGCACCTCGCTGAGCTCCTGGATGAACTCGGCCTTGTTGGGGAACTGGGGGAAGTCCTCTGGAAGCTCGATGTAGTGGTTGTCAATGTCCACAAAACACAGGTTGGCCTGGGACAGGGACAGATGGGAATATTAATAACACAGCTGACGTTTCTGGGACCTTAAATCCAATCTCAACATCACAAACAGAAAATGAAAAGTGTGCTTTGGGTGCCACTGACAGGAGGAAGAGTTATATTATCAGGAGTCATATTGAGGATAAATGGGATTTAGGAGGAATGGCGGGGGCTGGGACATGTGGAGGACAGAGAATGTAGGTCAGTGTGTGATTGATAATAGCACATTGTCGGAGATCAACCTCAATCTGACGTAATGCAGTTAGCATCACACCCTAATATGGGATCAAAGTAAGACCTGATTATGCTTTCAACCACTCTGAACCACAGAAAGAGGAACACGCAGATATCAAGTCAAATTTAAAACTTATAGTGAGAGGAAACCTCCAGAGTGAAAGCTGAAGGTCGGACCCCTGTGCGTGGTGTGTTCAAGTGCTGGAGGAATCTTCAATAACCATATATGGGCCTTTACCGTAACATTGCAATACAATAAGGTGCTGCAGGGAGGACATATTTTGAACCCAGAAGTTAGCATCACACTGGTCCCCTTGGTCTGGATTATCGCTGAAAACCAAATCTGCTTACATGGTAGCCCCTGCCATCAGTGTGTAACTCCGTAACTGTTCATCTGTAGACATGACATCTATTCTTCTGTCCATCTGGGGAGAGGGATCCTCCTCTGTTGCTCTCCTGAAGGTTTCTTCCCTTTTTTCCCTGTGAAAGGGTTTTTTCTATTTCTTGGGAGTTTTTCCTGATCTGATGTGAGGTCAAAGGTCAGGGATGTTGTATGTGTACAGATTGTAAAGCCCTCTGAGGATAATTTCTAACTTATGATTTTGGGGTATACAAAATAAATGTAATTGAATGAGTGAATGATGACGTGATCACAGGTTGGATTCCATGGTCGCATGTTATAGCCCCCTGCCCTGTTTCTGCTCTTCTTCGACTCTGTCAAATAAGATCATGACAAAAAAGAAAAGAACTCAAACAAACTCTGCAGATCAGAAGCCTTTTTGTCTCCACAAATGTTGCCCTAGTTTGAATCCAAAGCCCGCTAGGAATAATTGCATACGCACAAGGAGAGAAAAGAGGAGATCAATGTAGAAAAGGGACAATAACAGTGTCACATAATCTTCTCTGCAATGCAAACATAACAGTGTTATGTGAGGGGGAAACAAGAAGAAGCCCTGGATTGAAGTGCAGAGTTCAAACACTGTCTGGCATCAATTCCACGCGTAGTTCCCTCTCTGCTTCCCTACAGCGATTCTTTCATCATACGCCCATTTCTAGGTCACAGACACTTCAAAGGTTCATTCAGCAACACGGAGAGATGCTCCAGTCTGAGCGGGCGGGGGGGGGGGGCGGGGCACGACGGGCCTTATGGGTGCTCCTGCGCTGGCTGGGATAATTAGCATCCATGCGTAATGTGCCGGATTAACGGGCGCCGGGAATCAGGGGGCGGGGGGATGTGAGCGAAGTCGGAAGCGGCGAGCCGGGATGTTCCGCTTTGTTGAGGCCTTATCTCGCTTTGACACACACACACACACACACACACACACACACACACACACACACACACACACACACACACACACACACACACACACACACACACACACACACACACACACACACACACACACACACACACACACACACACACACACACACACACACACACACACACACGGCTGTTTTAGATCCAGTGCAGTCACCTTCTCACAGGCTGACAAGGGCTGAAATAAAGAAGAATAAGAGACCGAAATCCACTTCACCTTGAGGTGTATTTGTAGACGAACAATAGGTAATTCCTGACCTATTATGTGTGTGTGTGTGTGTGTGTGTGTGGTGGGCAGCCTGGAAGTCTGTTGTTCTGCAGTAATGAGCGCTGACTGCAGCACACTTATAGGACTGGAAGTACTTGTGTAGGCTTTCATGGTACACCAAACCTTACCGGAGCTAAGATTAACCCCAATTTACTTCTGTGATCTATCTGACCATGGGTGAGAGGATGTATCTACAGGTCAAGATGACGATACTATAATAACAATAAAACACTAGCCCTTCTTAACCATAACCCCAGGCTTGTGTACCTCCTGAGGAAGCTCCAGCTTGGAGCGGTCCGCACCATCTTTGGACTGCAGGCCCATCAGGTAGGGCACAGGAGCGTCCAGGAAGTGGAGGAGAGAGGCCGGCAGGATGGGAACATAGACATGCTGCCACTGGAAGGGGAACAGCAGGGTGGTGATGGCCTCGGCCGCGGTCATCAACCGCTGGTAGTCTGAGAGAAGGAGAGAGGGTCATCGGGATATGAGGGGTCAATATGATGACACAAACAAGTAGGCATGTTGTCCCTGGGCTCCAGTACATTTTAAAGGGTTTAAAGCTGCATTGTGATGAGTGATTAAAGATCAACACATGTGAAATATTAATGTAATTCCATGCTTTGGTGTTCCTGCACTACACTTCCAGAGATCCGCTGTCAACTCTCTTTATTTACTCTGTTCATGTGAAAGTCATTTATCAATCATGTATTAGTTTATTTATTTATGGTTTCTATTGTGTTGTTGAATTCCATCAAAAGCCCCCTGCTAGTGAAGATGCAGATCTTAAAAACATAATAAAGAATGCAAAATATAGTTACTTAAACAAAAGAAAAAAAACTATAATTCATTTCCTAAAATCCAAAAAGCTGGTCACTGTAGTTTCTATTAAACGTTTCTCAAACAGGAGGAAATAGTGAATTTGGCGGAATAATAGTCTGTTTATGTGTTTGGGTCAAAATAAGAAATGTAGCATGTAAAAAAAGCAATAATTCATATTACAATGTAAAGGCCCTGGAGCGTGTGAGGATGATTGTATTGCACGATGCAGACTCTCCAACCGAGCAGAGGGAGCGGGGGAGAAAGAGTAAGAGGTTTATGAAATACATATAGACAGAGTCTGTATATGTATTATATGTGAGAAGAGAGTTTTTAATCAAGCAATTCAAATTGAATCTGAGAGCGAGTTTAGGGTTAAACACGGGACGAATTACATTCTGATGGATTCTTTTCAATCACATCTTCACGTGTGTGTGTGTGTGTGTGTGTGTGTGTGTGTGTGTGTGTGTGTGTGTGTGTGTGTGTGGGTGTGTGTGTGTGTGTGTGTGAGAGAGAGAGAGAGAAGGTATGGCCTCTGTCCCCTAACAGATTAAGGCCAGTGGTTGCCGGCTGTCTTTTCATCAGATGTTATTGTGATGGCCAGAGTGAAAAGCGTGACCTCCAGGAAAGAGGAAAACAAGTGGTGGAATAAAACACGATGGGAGTTATCATCCCCCCTCTCTCATTTCCTTTCGTTCCGTCTAGTTCAGGGTCCTCCTATCTGTACGTGCACATATGGAATCTGTGCACGTTCATTGGAAATGCATTGAGCTCTCCGGGGCCTTAACCACAGAGGTTTATATTCAACCATGAGAAGCAGCTGCTCTGCTGGTGCACTTCTCAATGAGAGACCGAGTGTGTGTGAGTGTGCACGTGTCTTTTAGACACGTACAACTGCAGCCGTCTGACTTTGAATAAACAAAAGCTCTTCTGATACAGATGCTGATGAAGTGGGTCAAATACTTCAGAAATGTCTCCCTGCAACACGCTAAGAAGATAAGGGTTAAAAATGCACAAATCACTCCAATCCATCACTTCCTTTCCCTCCGTCATGTTCCTCATGTGTACCAAGCTCAGCTTTGGCTGGGCCGAGGATTCCTTAGTTTCTCGTCATTTCTTGTACTGAGGCACCTTTGTGTTGTACTGTATTAAAAACTACAGATGTTTCCCTGCTGAAATCTTCTCCTGATGATCCAATACTCTGAATGGTTGATGCAAAAGATACCGTGCGACAGGGTCATTATTAATAAATCTTAATAAGGTTTTTGAAAGACACCTAACGCTGCTTGGATTACATTTTGGTTTGTTGGTCAGACGCTCATTATGAACTTTCATTGACAACACGCACCTGCTTGGTTGCTGACCTGGTGATTACGACCAATACTTTGGTTTATGACTCACTACCTGCACAACTAAGGACGATCCCACCAGCTAACGTTCCATTTCTCTTGACCCACAAAACCTTATCCATGCAACAAAGAAAGTAGAACTCCCCCACAACTCTCTGCTGTGTGTGTGTTCAAGTGTGTTTTTGCTTTGTGTCGAGTCTGAACAGGTTCTGAGGTTTCTCCCACACACCCCCCTCTGTGGGAAACTGACTGTTCCTTCTTCTTTTCTAGTTACATTGAAGCCCTTCCTATCTGTTCCCCTTCAGGATCACACCAGGATCCGGCCTCAGCGTCTCAGCTGGTTTCATTAACACTTTGCTGTTATAACCTGCCATGTCTCCAAACGTGTAGTATTCTTTCACACCTCATATTTCCACCTCCTCTCAAACCCAATTTAAATGTTCATCCGCACAGTGTTCCTTTAAACAAATAAAAAGTCTGATTCATCTTTCTCAACTTTTGTGCGTCGCCAGAGAAGCGCTCTTCGAAATATGACAAGAAGAAAGCGCCTGCAATCGGTGAGCAAGCATGTAATCATTTGATATGGCAAAGTGTAGCGCTGCAGAAAGCCCCGGCAGAGACAGGGCTCAGGGATGCTGGAGAACAGGACGGGACATGTCGAGTCATTGTGACACTGTGACGCTGCATCAGGATAGTGAACACAGGCAGCTCAAGACAAGCAGTCTGCTGGGAAGACAATACATTAGGTGGATGGTACACTTTAGATCTGCTGCACCAGGATAATGCTGTGATACCACAAAAGAGTCAGAGAGTGTTAGGGAAGCATCTCATCCCAGAGAAAATCAAAGAAACAAGAAATCATTTACAATCCTTTCCTGTGTGAATACCGTGGTCAACCTCTAACTGACCTGACAAAAGAAATGGTATAGTTTGATCAGAATGTTACATACAAAAAGGTCACCCTCAACCCAGTGGCCAACACCTCCACTAAAAGGAGTCCTGATGGAGGAAGACAGTCACCTCATTTAAGACTAGACTTAAGACTTTCCTGTTTAATAGTGCTTATAGTTAGGGCTGAATCAGGTTGACCCTGGTCCAGCCCCTTGATATGCTGCTATAGGCTTATAGGCTGCTGGGGGATGTTTTAGGATACACTGAGCACCTATCTCATCTTCTCTCTCTCCTTATGGATGAATTTACATCTCTCCATTGCACCTTATTAACTCTGCTTCCTCCACGGAGTCGTTGTGACTTCACGTCTCATAGGGTCCATTGGACCTGGAGGTGTCTGATGCCTGGTGAGCCGGCCTCCCACCTTGGCCCTGCTGATGCCCCGCCCCCTCCTCTCTACCTCCTTCTGTTTCATGGATTGGAGTTCCATTCATACATTGTCATATTCATGTAATGTGTTTATGTAACTTTGTAATGCTGTTCATTCTGTACACATGACATCTATTGCTTCTGTCCATCAGGGGAGAGGGATCCTCCTCTGTTGCTCTCCTGAAGGTTTCTTCCCTTTTTTCCCTGTCAAAGGTTATTTTTGGGGAGTTTTTCCTGATACGATGTGAGGTCCAGGGACAGGGATGTCATATGTGTACAGATTGTAAAGATTGTAATTCATTGTCATGAATTATGGTCCCATTTAGAATCAAATAGACCATAAAGCAGGGTATGCTTTAGGGCGTGGCTACCTTGTGATTGACAGGTCGCTACCACAGCTTTTCGCCTTAAAACCTTATTAACCCTTTCACAGTGTTTTCAGATCATGAAAGTTAATTGGTCCATGTTGGAGCCAAGCCTCCAAGGCCTGGAGGCTTGGCTCTCAGGTGGTCTTCCAGTACATCCCAAGTTGGATGGGGCTCAGGTTTAGGTGCAGGCCAGTCAAGTTCTCCCACACCCAACTGGGAAACCGTTTCTCTGTGGATCTGGTTTTGTGCTCCGGGGCTTCGTCATGTTGAAACTGGAAAAAGACGATCGCAAACAAAGTTGGAAGCACACTGTTGTCTTAATACCAATACATGGTTCAGCGTGACCTTTTCCCTTCATCCAACCTGTAGGGCCCAGCCCAAAGCATGAAAGGCATCCCATATGCTTGGGGCCACATTACATTACATTACATTTAGCTGACGCTTTTATCCAAAGCGACTTACAATAAGTGAATTAAACCATGAGTCCAAACTCAGAACAACAAGAATCAAGCAAGTACAATTTCTTCACTAAAGTTAAACTACAAAGTGCTATCAGTAAGAGACATTTAAGTGCTGCTAAAGTGCTACTACGGCGCTACCTTCCCTATTCAAGGTATAGTCGAAAAAGATGTGTTTTTAGTTTGTAGAAACTTTCTGCTGTCCTGATGTCAATGGGGAGCTCATTCCACCAATGAGGAGCCAGCACAGCAAACAGTCGTGACTTTGTTGAGTGTTTAGCTTCCATCAGCATTTACACATATATTAGTAAATTAACTACACTGATTACCATACTGTATGCACCACCCCCAGCCTCCCCACTGTACCCCATGATTGGAGAGCCTCGCCTGTCACTTCCTTTGGGTCGGCTGGAGCATGTTGAAGTGTCCTTGAGCAAGACACTGAACCCCCAGTTGCTCCCCGGGCGCTTCACTGCAGCCCACTGCTCCTTAATAACTAAGGATGGGTACAATGCAGAGAAGAATTTACCCACTGGGATCAATAAAAGTGTACATTTGATTGATCAGCCGGAGCGTAGGAACATATGGTCTAATTAACCACCAGGGAGCGTTCTCCATCTTTGCCCTGATCTGAACCCTTCTATCCCCTGCCTCCAGCCAATGGGGTTTTGTTTCTCCCTTCGTTACAAATTAACAAGGGCCTCATTTGAACAGACGTCAGGCGGGCCGAATGCCAACGGAGATTCCCCATGAAAAAAGACTCATTTTTCATCAAAGGGATGAGAGAGGAGCACTCGTCCATTTGAACCTTTTTTTATCTAAAATATCCTTACATTTAGCAGATATAATGTGATGAGAAGTCTGACTTTTTCATTTATTTTTCAATGACATTTTGGTGCTGTGTGATCATCACTGTTGATTGTTCATCTGTCCAAACATCATTCAAACAGTGTGCAGGTGCACAGGATGGATAGCTTAGCATAAAGACTATAAACTGGCGTGGCTTTGTACATCCTGATTTAGACTGGTGCTGAGCTCGCTCACCCATTTCAAAGAGCAGCAGAGGGGTTTCACTTGTTCCCCTCTTGCAATGGGTCTGCACCACAGGAACAGGCCACATACTGTATGCATGCTGCAGACGACCAGAGAGATGCATATCTTTACTTTGAAGTACTTTTGTGTGTGAGAGGACCGTTTTCAATTTCCATGACTCATCCGGCACAGACATTAACCAGAGAGAGAGAGACAGAGAGAGAGAGGAGAGGGAGAGGGAGAGACAGAGAGAGAGAGACAGAGACAGAGAGGAGAGGGAGAGACAGAGAGAGAGAGGAGAGGGAGAGACAGAGAGAGAGAGGAGAGGGAGAGGGAGAGACAGAGAGAGAGAGACAGAGACAGAGAGGAGAGGGAGAGACAGAGAGAGAGAGGAGAGGGAGAGACAGAGAGAGAGAGGAGAGGGAGAGACAGAGAGAGAGAGGGAGAGACAGAGAGAGAGAGGAGAGGGAGAGACAGAGAGAGAGAGGAGAGGGAGAGACAGAGAGAGAGAGGAGAGGGAGAGACAGAGAGAGAGACGGACAGTAGGAAGAAAGGTGATCTCAGTCCGCAGAGCAGTTTAGAGGAGCTGGCTTTATGTGAGGTTCTACGACAGCTGTGAATAATGGATGAATGGAAACCGAGAGGAGAAAATCAGATCGCTGCCTTTCCAACTGGAGATTATTTGAGACCATATTCTCTTTTGTCTCTGAGCTACCAAGTATGAGCAGAAAACTAGTGATACGTTTCTCTAGTCTCACAGCATGCCATTAAGTTTCAACCAAATGTCCCCACCGAAACGCCATTAATGCCTAAACCACAATGCCTAATTGCCGAATTGTAATTAACTGTTGACTTATATCTCATACTCATGGACTACTTTATTGCCCTGAACAGAAACAAGTCCAGTATTACATGCATTATAGAGAAACAGGTTGAATGTCGACATGTTATAAATATTCAGAGAGGTGCACGACCCGACCAAGTGCCACGACCGCGAGCAACGCGACCGAGCGCCACGGCCCAGACCGGCTTCACTACGGCGAGTATAAACTAAGCTTGACATGGCCAAGAAAGGGATCTCCTATTAAAATCTAACAATTGAGTACATAGAGTTATAGTAGATGATTTGTAAACAATCTGTCCATCGTGGTAGGGGGATCCCTCCTTCGTGGCTCTCTGGGGTTTCTTCCTCTTTTCCCCAGTATAGGGGAGTTGATCCATGTGAGGGTCCAAGGACAGAGGATGACCTACAGATTGTAAAGCCCTCTGAGGTGAAACTATTCGCTCCCTAACATTCCTATACACAGTGCCTCTATACCTATATGAGGTCCATGATGCACTATGACATCACTAAAACTGTAGTCAGTGAGTTACCCACCAGCCTTCATGTTTACACCACTTGATATTTGTAAACTCAAACTAAAAGGAAACAATGTATAATGTGTCTTTACTCCGGATAAAAAGGGACAAAAACTGAATTCAAACTAAGTAACATAATCAAATTCCAGTTGTGTGTGTAGAAACATGTCTGACGGTACTAAGATGTGCTCACTTTAAAGCATCCTTACCGTGCGAGTACAGGAGGATCTGCATCTCCAGCAGGGTGCAGGTGAACACCTGGACCAGGTTCTCCACTCCCAGCAGACTGAAGGCCTCGCCGAGGGGAAAGTCGGCCAGCTGCAGCTCCCCCAAGCCGGGCCTCTGGCACACGATGGGCTCGTACACGCCGTGGAACTTGAGCGAGCGGCCCGGAGCCGGCAGCGGCACCTCGTACAGGATGTTGTGAACGTAGCTCTCCAGCGGCAGCGGCGGGGCGGCGGCCGACGTCACGGCCCTGTGCAGCTGCGACAGGAAGCGGCGGCAGGCGTGCATGAAGGGCATGGGCGTGATCAGGCACAGGGCCTTGGACACGTAGAGGGTGTCCCGCGATGAGTCGTAGCCGCCCACCCGGCGGGACGAGGAGGACGGGCAGGTGGGGGGGTCGGCCTCGTCCAGACTGCTGGCCAGGGAGTCCATGCTGGAGGAGGAGGAGGAGGCGGAGGAGGAGGAAGGGGTGTTGGCGGCGGCGCTCTGCGCGTTGTGCATCTGGTAGAGGGTCTGCATGGCGGAGCAGATCTGCGGGCTGGTCACCTCCTCATAGAAGGTGTTGACGAAGCCGTACGTCCGAGAGCCATCCTCCTTTGTGATGATGAAGGAGTGGAACTGCGGAGGGCGCTGGTCCGCCTGAGTCCTGAACGACAGGCCTTTGGGCATGCACAGCTGCAGGGGGAGGGGACAGGAGTCAGTCACTTCAACACATGACGTGGTCAACTGTCACTTTAACACATAACGTGGTCAACTGTCACTTTAACACATAACGTGGTCAACTGTCACTTCAACACATGACGTGGTCAACAGTCACTTCAACACATGACGTGGTCAACTGTCACTTCAACACATGACGTGGTCAACTGTCACTTTAACACATGACGTGGTCAACTGTCACTTTAACACATGACGTGGTCAACTGTCACTTCAACACATGACGTGGTCAACTGTCACTTTAACACATGACGTGGTCAACTGTCACTTTAACACATGACGTGGTCAACTGTCACTTCAACACATGACGTGGTCAACTGTCACTTTAACACATGACGTGGTCAACTGTCACTTCAACACATGACGTGGTCAACTGTCACTTCAACACATGACGTGGTCAACTGTCACTTTAACACATAACGTGGTCAACTGTCACTTCAACACATGACGTGGTCAACTGTCACTTCAACACATGACGTGGTCAACTGTCACTTCAACACATGACGTGGTCAACTGTCACTTTAACACATAACGTGGTCAACTGTCACTTTAACACATGACGTGGTCAACTGTCACTTTAACACATGACGTGGTCAACTGTCACTTTAACACATGACGTGGTCAACTGTCACTTTAACACATAACGTGGTCAACTGTCACTTCAACACATGACGTGGTCAACTGTCACTTCAACACATGACGTGGTCAACTGTCACTTTAACACATGACGTGGTCAACTGTCACTTTAACACATAACGTGGTCAACTGTCACTTTAACACATGACGTGGTCAACTGTCACTTTAACACATAACGTGGTCAACTGTCACTTCAACACATGACGTGGTCAACTGTCACTTTAACACATGACGTGGTCAACTGTCACTTTAACACATGACGTGGTCAACTGTCACTTTAACACATGACGTGGTCAACTGTCACTTTAACACATGACGTGGTCAACTGTCACTTTAACACATGACGTGGTCAACTGTCACTTTAACACATGACGTGGTCAACTGTCACTTCAACACATGACGTGGTCAACTGTCACTTTAACACATAACGTGGTCAACTGTCACTTTAACACATGACGTGGTCAACTGTCACTTTAACACATGACGTGGTCAACTGTCACTGACATCATTCACATGGAACATGTTGGTGTGTATTATTATTATTATCATTATTTTATTAAAGTCACGTGTTTTATACTATTTCGTTGACAGATGAAACCTGGAAGAGAAACGATGAACAAGCACAGCTGATCACGGTGCTGGTATGAAGATGGAAGATGGGCCCATTGATTCCGACGTGCGAGTTGTGATTGTGCCGCTGTTAGTGTTCAAAGAACCAGAAAGACCATTTACAATGTTGACACTTTCTAAAGCAATAGTCACAAGTTTGAAATTATATGATGACGAATATTGATAGTGTGAGCATCACAGCCAAACTCTGAGTCAGATTCATATGAACTGCTGATATTAACATGCAGTCAGCAGCAGCCGGCAATAAATCAGACCCATTTATTAGCCCCATCATGTTTATTTGGCTGCTGAGAGCTGAACAGGAACACACAAACACAGTGGGAGGAGGCACAGGTGGCATTCACTTTGGTGAAGCTGTTGACATGAAAAACAGTGGTAGTGCATGCAGTGGGAGCATGGGAAAGAAACGTGTGCCTGTAACCATGGATGAGTAGGGATGAGCCTGATTAGTCCACTATTCCATCTAAAGAGCCCGAATCGGCTCTCAGCTGGATCGTGGCTCTAGGAACAGTTCAGTCCATTCAAGCTTTGGGGTGATGCCTGTTTCAATACATCATGAGAACCAGCCTCTTTTGGTACAAATATCTGCCTTTCAATAATATACCGTTTAGGGAATATTTGACTTTCAATCATTCTCCTCCGTGTTTCTCCTTAGTCTAAATCACCATTCTGTGTTCATTCTGTACACATGACATCTGTGGCTTCTGTCCATCCGGGGAGAGGGATCCTCCATAAGGTTTCTTTCCTTTTTTCTCCCCGTTAAAAGTTTCTCCTGATCCGATGTGAGGTCCCGGGACAGAGGATGTTGTATGGGTACAGATTGAAAAGCCCTCTGTGGGTAATCAGAGGCTTCTGCTGTCAAGTGAAAGAATGGTCGCCGTCGTCTCTTTCTGCCCTGCTGGACGTATCTTTAGACTCTCATCGACTCATACTACCTAGTATAATATATATAATAGAATAGAATAGAAATGGTACAATCCACCTACCATGTTGACGGCATCCTGGTCGAAGGGGTTCCACTCCACGTTCTCGGGGTAGCGTGCCAGAACTTTGGACTTGAACGTCCTCTTCAGGGGGCTCTGCTCAAAGTTTTCACCTGAACAGAGGAGACGAAGGCAATGACGGTCAACACATCAGCATCATGACAACAACCTCCAACACAAACAGGCTTTATCATATTCATGAGAAGCATATCTGTTTTTTTTCATGTTAACACGCAATTTCTAGAACAAGTGCTATATAGCTAAATGTTTCTGGAAATGTCCGAGGGAAAATCTGTCAAACCCTTTTTCAATCAAAGTTAGCACTACATGTGAAAACCAGCAAAGAAGTAGGCAATAAGCTCCTTTCCCAGTAGAGCAGCAGACTCATGGGTGAGTAAAGAGATTTTTGTTGTGTTGGCAGCTGGTTTTCTCTTGTTGCTGTGTCAGGATATTTTCAGAAGTTCTGGATCTCATTTGAATGTTTGTGAATTTACTCCTACAGTAGTCCATCATAGATTTAGACGAACAAAGGCTCTTGGTCTTCAGCTGAAGAACATCTTCTCTTTAGGCATACATAGATATAGTTAAGATCTCTTTGAGCTCGTCTCTTTTGTCAGTCTGCAAACTGGTGACCCGCGAGAACAAAACCAATTCTGATCCAACAACTTTATTTATCCCCAGAGGGACAATTAAAAAGATCATAAAGGCTCTTCAGTCAATCTTTAAACCTTTTTGCTGATGAAGTGCCTTCCTGATCCGATGTGAGGTCAAAGGTCAGGGATGTTGTATGTGTACAGATTGTAAAGCCCTCTGAGGCTAATTTGTAATATATAAAATAAACTGAATTGAAGTGATGGCGCTCCGATTCTGGGGTCAAACCTGCAGCCTCATAATCCCTCGGTCACACCCCAGTGACCACAAACACTGCTATGACAGACGCACACTGATTCCAGATCGGTGAACGCGCTCTACGACCCGGGGAACCGCTGTGTTGACCGTCGATAGTCTTCATGATCAGAGCGCGGTCAGAACGGCAGTGAAGACGAGTGCAGGATGAAGAGGAGGGGCAGACTGATCTCGGGGGACATTTGTGCCGAACACAATGACTCGCTACAATTATAGTAGATTCTCAAATAGTAGTAAGGGTCTTCATCCCACCTGTGGAAGCCTTTGTGAAACAGGCTCACATTACAGTATTCCTAATGGCATTTGTCGTTTAGGAATATTTGATCATATTCTAGTGGAAGTCATAACTACTTAATTCAGCATAAGGTACAAATACATCACTTTTCATAAGGTAGTAAACATAAAAACACTGGAGGTAATAAGAATAAGGACGAGGAGGCAGGAAATCAAGTGAGGGCAGGAACAAAGGAAACGCACAAGTATTAAAGGAGTGGAAGCGAGCGGTGCACCAAAAGAGACACTGAAGCGGCCCACTGAGCTGCTGCGAGGAAGGGTCAGAGGTCAAAGAGGAGGAGGGCAGGCGGATACACTGTCAACAGGCATCATGGGAGACGAAAAAAGATGGTGAAACATGTTGGTCACTGTTTCCCAAAGCCCAACATGGCGTACCGTTGTGTAGCAGCAAAGAAACCAGAACATAAGATTAAAATAATGACCATTATGGACTCAACATGATTCATTGTTCATTGGCATTTATTAAATAGTTGACAACTAATCAATGAATTGATTGATTAATCTTGGCAGCTCTAGTCCATGGTGTCTCTCATTGTTGTTCATAGATTACAACAACAATGCATCAGGCTTTCATAACCACAATACTTGTGAGGAGATAGTCACTGTTTGGTGGTTTGGCACTGCAAGAGGGATTTGTTGACGTGAAAGTGTGAGAGTGTGTGTGTGTGTGTGTGTGTGAGAGAGAGAGGCATCAACCAGATGAATAATAAAAAGGGCAGCTGACATTTAAGGAGGCTTGGCGGACAAAAACAAAGCTAAACAATGTTTCACAGTCACGGTCTGCCTGCTGCCTCTCAGTCCTCTCAGTCCTCTCAGTCCTCTCAGTCCTCTCAGTCCTCTCAGTCCTCTCAGTCCTCTCAGTCCCCTCAGTCCTCTCAGTCCTCTCAGTCCTCTCGTCCCCTCAGTCCTCTCAGTCCCCTCAGTCCCCTCAGTCCTCTCAGTCCCCTCAGTCCCCTCAGTCCCCTCAGTCCTCTCGTCCCCTCAGTCCTCTCAGTCCCCTCAGTCCCCTCAGTCCTCTCAGTCCCCTCAGTCCCCTCAGTCCTCTCAGTCCCCTCAGTCCCCTCAGTCCTCTCAGTCCCCTCAGTCCCCTCAGTCCTCTCAGTCCCCTCAGTCCCCTCAGTCCTCTCAGTCCTCTCAGTCCCCTCAGTCCTCTCAGTCCCCTCAGTCCCCTCAGTCCCCTCAGTCCTCTCGTCCCCTCAGTCCTCTCAGTCCCCTCAGTCCCCTCAGTCCTCTCAGTCCCCTCAGTCCTCTCAGTCCTCTCGTCCCCTCAGTCCCCTCAGTCCCCTCAGTCCTCTCAGTCCTCTCGTCCCCTCAGTCCTCTCAGTCCTCTCAGTCCTCTCAGTCCTCTCCTCCTCTCCTCCTCTCGGTCCTCTCGGTCCTCTCGGTCCTCTCGGTCCTCTCGGTCCTCTCGGTCCTCTCAGTCCTCTCAGTCCCTCAGCCCTCATGGACAGTGCACTAGGACCTGTGGTGTTCAGGTGCACTGTCCTCTACATGTACAACACCTGATGAGGAAACGCGTGTAAATCCTCAGGTGGC
This sequence comes from Cyclopterus lumpus, assembly GCF_009769545.1. Classification (NCBI taxonomy): domain Eukaryota; kingdom Metazoa; phylum Chordata; class Actinopteri; order Perciformes; family Cyclopteridae; genus Cyclopterus; species Cyclopterus lumpus. The sequence goes on from NC_046988.1 coordinate 1,531,213, forward strand.
TGTCGACTACACTCAGGAGGACATGCTGCACATAGAACCTGGATCTCTCTGTCTGTCCATTTCTCTGTGCATCTCTTCTTCTCTCACGGTTTCACTATGGAGGTCTGGGGTTCTGTCATGGTTAAGGGCTTCAGAGAAGACACAAACAGAAAATGGCAGGGAAAAGATGAAGAGGGGAGGAAAGAGAAAAGACGAGCCTCGCCTGGATTAAGCCCTCCATCCCTTACTTTTAAGAAGTTCCCAATCTCCAGTGTGCAAGCCGGGACAGACAGAAACCAACACAACAATAACCTGGAGGCAGAAGAACAGGGCGACTGCGATTCTTTCATGACAGTTTGGAAAGAGGGGGGTGGGGGCAAAGATAAAAATAGGAGTGATTTGGGTAACAAGCTCAAAGAAAAAGATGACCTAAATACTGTACAAGGAAGAAAGGAAATGAACCAGAGAGAGGCTTAGAGGATGAAATGTATGAAGGGAGTAATCCAGGTGGGAGTGGTGGAGGCAGAGAGATCCATCAGCCCCATACACAATGCTTTTAATTCAATATCTAAAGTCATGGATAGAAAGTTCACCTCACAAGTGTAAAACTGTAAATAAATAGTAAGTAGATGGTCATGTGTCAATTATTTAGTGTGGACCTCTGTTTTTCACTACAATAGGGGAAAGTAACATGTATTTGATTTGATTATTATTTGTTTATTTTTCATTTATTTTGAAAAAGTCTTCCAAAATATTTTTGGGCCCATTGACCATAATTCTAACTTCAACAGTTAAGGGTCTCAAATACTGGCCTTCTGTCAATAAAAAATAAGTAAACATCAGAAATATATATGATGTAAATGTGACCGAATCCAGGAGGGCCTATTTTATTGTGAACATTATTCATGATTAATAAAAAACAAACTAATTGATATACTTGATGACCGTTTTATGGTATGTTGTGTTGTGATTATATCACAGCCATGTGAAGCCCTCCTCCTCCCCTCCTCCCCTCCCTCCCTTCCTCCTCTCCCTCCTCCCTTTCCTCCTCTCCCTCCTCCCTCCTCCCTTTCCTCCTCTCCCTCCTCCCTCCTCCCTTCCTCCCCTTCCTCCCCTTCCTCCTCTCCCTCCTCCCTCCTCCCTCCTCCCTCCTCCCTCCTCCCTCCTCCCAGATGGTTCACTTACCACCATATCAGATCTCGTCCTTAACTCCGGGTCACAAGCTGCTGGCTGTTCATTGTTTTTTGACTATGATCGCCGAATGCAGTGATGATGAACTCACTTTGAATCCAAGCCTTTTTTTTATTAGCATATAGAGCAACACAGATATGATCCAGGTAACATCTCCACTTCTCGAACGATGTGTGTGACCTCCATCATTCTTGCTGACCTCAATACTGCCTGTTGTGTCTACATGTGTGTTTGTTTACACCAGAATGTCACTGACATTGAAGCAAACAATATACCGCTGAGTATTCTGTCCCATTCTAAGAATTGGGCAAAAACAGCATTTTAGCAAATGTTTTGGTTTTGGGGTTTTTATTATATTAATGTAGAATATTCAAATGTTTCTTTCATATTTTAATTCCAATGTCTGAATATTCTTTAGAATTACAAGATCATTGACCTTTGAAACAGTGTTCTTGGATAATTATCATTCCATCAGTAGCATGTAATGATCTTAAAATTAAAATAATATCTCTAACCGTAATTAATTCTGGGACAATATATAGTTATGGGGACAATCCTTGTGACATCTTTCTTTTCTCAGGTTAAATGTGGTGTTTCACACGGACCACTTTGGTTGTCATGTGCACGTGTTTACATGCGTGTGTGCACATACAGTATCTGTGTGCACGTGTCTGTTTACATGCGAGTGTGCACACATATGTGAGAGAGACTGGATCAGTCGATTGGCATTTCAGGTACCGCACTAAGTTGGTTTAAATCCTATTTATCAGATCGATCTCAATTTGTATTTGTAAACGATGAAGCCTCAATGACCACCAACGTTAATCACGGAGTTCCACAAGGTTCTGTGCTTGGACCAATTTTATTTACCTTATATATGCTTCCTTTGGGCAACATTATCAGGAAACACTCCATAAACTTTCATTGCTATGCAGATGATACTCAATTATATCTATCGATCAAACCAGAGGAGACCAACCAGCTCGCTAAAATTCAAGAATGTCTTAAAGACATAAAAACATGGATGACCTGCAACTTCCTGATGTTAAACTCAGACAAAACTGAAGTTATTTTACTGGGCCCTGAACACCTCAGAGATCAATTATCTAGTGATGTGGTTTCTGTAGATGGCATTTCCCTGGCATCCAACACCACTGTAAAGAATCTCGGCGTTATCTTTGACCGAGACTTGTCCTTTAACTCCCACGTTAAGCAAATCTCAAGGATTGCATTTTTTCATCTACGTAACATTTCAAAAATCAGGCACATCTTGTCCCAAAAAGATGCAGAAAAGCTGGTTCACGCGTTTGTTACTTCCAGACTAGATTACTGCAACTCCTTATTATCAGGCTGCCCTAATAAGTCTCTTAAATCCCTCCAGTTGATCCAGAATGCTGCAGCTCGTGTACTCACAAAAACTAAGAAAAGAGATCACATTACTCCTGTATTAGCTGCTCTGCACTGGCTCCCTGTAAAATCAAGAATCACATTTAAAATTCTTTTCCTCACCTACAAAGCCTTGATTGGTGATGCACCATCATATCTTAAGGAGCTTGTAGTACCATATTGCCCCACTAGAGAGCTGCGCTCACTAAATGCGGGGCTACTTGTGGTTCCTAGAGTCCTAAAAAAGTAGGATGGGAGTCAGAGCCTCCAGTTATCAAGCTCCTCTTATATGGAACCAGCTTCCACTTTCAGTCCAGGAGGCAGACACAGTCAACTCATTTAAGAGTAGACTTAAGACTTTCCTCTTTGATAGTGCTTATAGTTAGGGCTGAATCAGGTTTGCCCTGGTCGAGCCCCTTGATATGCTGCTATAGGCTTATAGGCTGCTGGGGGATGTTTTAGGATACACTGAGCACCTCTCTCCTCTTCTCTCTCTCCTTATGGATGAATTTACATCTCTCCATTGCACCTTATTAACTCTGCTTCCTCCCCGGAGTCGTTGTGACTTCACGTCTCATAGGGTCCATTGGACCTGGAGGTGTCTGATGCCTGGTGAGCCGGCCTCCCGCGTTGGCCCTGCTGATGCGCCCCGCCCCCCCTCCTCTCTACCTCCTTCTGTTTCATGGATTGGAGTTCCATTCATACATTGTCATATTCATGTAATGTGTTTATGTAACTTTGTAAATGCTGTTCATTCTGTACACATGACATCTATTCATCTGTCCATCCGGGGAGAAGGATCCTCCTCTGTTGCTCTCCTGAAGGTTTCTTCCCTTTTTTCCCTTTTAAAAGGTTATTTTTGGGGAGTTTTTACTGATCTGATGTGAGGTCAAAAATCAGGGATGTCGTATGTGTACAGATTGTAAAGCCCTGTTAGGATAATTTGTAATTTGTGATATTGGGCTATACAAAATAAACTGAATTGAATATCTGTGTGTTTACATGCGAGTGTGCACATATCTGTGTGCACGTGTCTGTGTTTACATGAGAGTGTGCATGTGGCAGTGGGGTGTGGTTAGGCTCAGCTGCAGAGTGGGTGGAGCGGAGGGTGGTTCAGGGAACGGTGCCGTGATGTGTAAATGAGCCTCAGCTGGGGTCAATTGAGTGTGTTTGTGTCTTCCATATAAGAGCAGGAGTAGCTGGAGAACAAGGAAAGAGAGCCGGTAGCAGATGCCTGGAGCGTTCGCAAGCGGAAAACGAATAAAACCTGTTACTGCCCTAAAGATTGTGTGTTTGTTGCCCTCTTTTGTGCCAGCCCGAGATTCAAACCTGTCACAGTGCACATATCTGTGTGTTTACATGCAAGTGTGCACATATCTGTGTGCACGTGTCTGTGTTTACATGAGAGTGTGCACATATCTGTGTGCACGTGTCTGTGTTTACATGAGAGTGTGCACATATCTGTGTGCACGTGTCTGTGTTTACATGAGAGTGTGCACATATCTGTGTGCACGTGTCTGTGTTTACATGAGTGTGCACATATCTGAGCGCACACATGCGAGTGTGCACATATCTGTGTGTTTACATGCGAGTGTGCACATATCTGTGTGCGCACGTGTCTGCGTGTACATGTGTGTGCCGTTGCACATTTCAAAACACAAGTTTTGACCCAGGCCATAAAAGTGTGAGCTGTCAGATGGTCACAGCCATGTGAGACAAACCAGAGTTTTGACTCAAGTCATTTTTTCTTGTCCAAGTTAACTAAAGTCCTGACTTGACTTAACCTTTGACCAGTCAAGCCCGAGGTCAGGTCACTTTAGAACCGGCCTTTCTAAAAGAAAACTTGTCTAATAATGACATTTCTGGTCAATTTATTTCACCTGTTCAAAATGTATGACAATTAATTTAATTTATAAATGTTGATATTCATTTTAATAAATCTAATAAAATAAAATAAAAAGAATAACTGAACACAGACACAGTCATTGGAGTAATCCTGTCTCCAGTGATGTATTTCCTGTCACTGAGGTGTGGTGCTGTGCAACAGTTGGTGGCGTTTTACCTGTTGCTGCCGCGTCTGGATCCCTGCCTTGGCGGTCTGCTTCTAGCCACTGGTACAAAGCTATGGACGAGTCACATGCAGAAACACAAAGGAGTCAAAACAAATGCACACAGAAAAGCAGATTAATAAATGCATGAGAATGAGTAGAGCATGAACATGATACGCATGCTATCGGTATCACAACAGAGCATGGCATTTTAGACGTAACACACATGAGGAAGTATTAGCATCAACAACCAGTACAACTATGGAAGTCAAATTCCCTAATAAGGAGGCCAAACGAAAATGTCCCAAAATGCACATTTTAGATACAAATTGTGGGTTCTGCAAAGTGGGAAATTCTTTTCTGACTCCTCTTTAGACTTTTTCATAAATACTTTTTCTTTAGGGAGTGAAAAGTGCTATTTCCAAAGTGCAAGACTCAATTAAAATGAGCTGTGTTTAGCTTGTGGTTTAGAGTTAGTGAGCGGCAAACCCTTGGGAGTTAAATCATGCAGCATTTTCAAAGCAGCTAACATGTCTGACGTCATATAGAGAACTCATTCCTGATGTTTCCTAATAAAACAGACCAGAGATGGAAGTTTCACATATTTTTTTATTTCCATTGGTCTTAAGGTTTCCCAAATAAATAATGTCATGCAGAATTTGACAAAAAGTATTTCAAATATTTCACACTGAATCCTAGATTTGTTCACAAAACAACTGTAAAGCATATTGTGTTCCTGGTGAAAGCCCAGTCCTTTCACACTCAAAGACCCCAGCTGGTAATACAGGCTTTTCTGCTGTCAATTGGACGTCATTGTGACATCACCGAGAGCCACAGAAGACATTATACAACTGTTATGACAGGGGGAGTAATACTCAACCCCATCAGTAGAATCATCCAGACACTGTAAAGGTGTTTAGTGAAAACAGGTCCATGTCCAGATTACACCTGAACTGAAACACTCACATCTTTCTGTTGATGGGGGTACTATATGAAAGAAAGAAGATTATAGAAGATTAGAGGCCTTAATCAGCTCCCTCCTACATACCAAACACCAGAGGAAAAGCAGCTTGTTAGACACCTTTATCCAAAAGGCCTAGGTACAGTTTAGAGAAAGGGGGCTATGTATCCCTAATCATGGCGCTGTTGGCCGTGTATATACTTCACATCTGCACTGGATAATAACTGCCAGGTTTAGATTCAAAATGTTGCTAGATAACTCTTAACATAGAATGGGTGAATGTATACAGCACTGTGCATGCACAGAAGACTATGATGCTGTACAAATGGAAGTGCATTTACCATGGTTGCCTGGTAAAGAACACCAATAAAACGTTTGCATGTATTTTAGGTAATGGACTACAACATGCTCACCCACTGGTATGGTACATTAATTCTCCTAAAAACAAAGTCCAACCGATGTATCATCTAAACGTCCTTTATGGAACGGTTCACAGATCAGTGTTCCTCCCCCGTGTGCCGACACCACAGGAGCTGCTGTGGCTCCTCGGGCCAACAGAAAGTCCCACCAGTCATCATGTGAAACGAGGTGCCACCAACAAATGAGGGGGAACTACTGTGCTGCTGTGTGACAGGAAAGCCACAAACACACTCTGGCCTTATCTGCTTCCTACATCACTGCTCCTCTGTCTGTTTGTCTGCGCTTATCTCATTTCTCATAGTTCATTTATAGCAACTTTCTCAGAAAGAAACCAATCAGAATCATGTAACTAATCTGAATAAGGTCTTCAGAAAACAAAACGCATGCTCACGCTCAAGCATCCCTGCATGCACGGACTGCACAGGAGACCAGTGAAGAGTGATTATACAGATCAGAATTGGCATGAAATCAATGAGTGGCAGTATTAAGCTGAGTATTGAGTATTGGTCTGCTGCTAACATCCACTCCATCTAGTGTTGCTCTGATGCCCTTCCAGCTCAGGCCTGGTAATCCATTTTACGATAGGGTTTAAATATAGTTTCAATAATAAAGTGTAATAAATCCTTCTTGCAGAAGCTAACAGTGACTGTGTCTCCTAAGTGTGTGATGCATCTTCTTCCTCTGAGCCGTAGAGCTCCATTGATGTTAAAGACACGTCAGTGAGCCACACTGTTGCACTGGGGGACATCTTCCTTCATCACCATGAACACACTGGAGTTTATTTGAACTCCACCCCATATGCACCGCCCTGCTGCCTCACCAGAGCACCAAAAGTGGATTAATCCGCCGCAGGAAATAGTCCAACAAATGCACTGTTTCCTCATTTGTTAAAAACTACAGGGAACAGCTGTTTTGGGAAATTACTGAGCTATTATTTACAAATGTACTTTTAAAACTACATGTTTGAGCTTTGGTGGACTTGTGTTGATCTTGGCGGGTTCATGAGTTTCTAATAAGCGCTGCATGAGCGTCTGTCCAGCACCAACGCTGTATCAGAGCAGCCCCTCCCCTCGACATGGTGTTGATCCTCTCGAGACTGTATTGATGCAGAGGACTGTTTTCAGATTCATATTCATGTTAATGCACTCATTACCCTCGATCCCCAGTGTGGTTTCACTTCCCCCGTTCATTTCTTTCCCTCTCACATCACGGTGGAGTCTTCTCTTCTGTACGCTCGTCCATTTGGGCTCCAGCTCTGGTGCTGCTGATGTTTGTGTGGTTTCTATCCAAGCGGTCACCATTTGTATCTCATCATAACAGTCATGACCATTTGTAATTAAAACACAGCAGTAAGCTTAACATCAGACATGCAGTGATTCATCATTGCACCTGTCTCAACCCATGTCTTCCAGCGACATGTCACATGACTCAATAACAAAACAGGTTGCATAAAGGGAAAGCTTGTATTACTGTGAGGTTCTTTCCAAGATGTTGCCAGACTCTTATAATAACAATGTGAGCCACTTTTCAAGCCTTTAAACCAGTCTGCTTTATTTCCAGATTGGTGGAATGCCTTTTTCATCCCCAAAGCTGAGCGAGAGACCGTTTCCTCGACTCCTCTCCTCTCCCCTTAAGGTGTTAAGTATGCGGTTGCCACAGGTTACACACCGGGACTGAGAAAGCAGCTCCGTCATTAAAAGTGGATGAGTGTGTGTTCGGCGTCTGAGGGGCCGACCGGGCCTCTCTGGACGGCCCTCGCTGCAGCCTCCAGAAATGTAATTGTGAAGCAGCTGCAGCAGTGTGTGTGTGTGTGTGTGCGTGTGTGTGTGTGTGTGTGTGTGTGTGTGTGTGTGTGTGTGTGTGTGCCATGTCTCTGCCTGCCTCTTTCTTTGCTATTCTTTCAGCCTCCTCATGAACAGTCCCCCCTCTCCCTTTGGGATTTCCACTGCAGTGATTACACCATTTTATGAACACTTGTATCCAAAGCACCTCAGACTTGTTTCGACATGGACCAAAGTCATTAGTCACAGCTCGTTAAGGGCTGGACACCCGAGGCTGGAGTCAGCCTTCTTTGTGACTAGTATCCAACAGATGATGGTCTAATCCTCTTCTCTCTCTCCTTATGGATGAATTTACATCTCTCCATTGCACCTTATTAACTCTGCTTCCTCCCCGGAGTCTTTGTGACTTCACGTCTCATAGGGTCCATTGGACCTGGAGGTGTCTGATGCTGGTGAACCGGCCTCCCGCGTTGGCCCTGCTGATGCCCCGCCCCCTCCTCTCTACCTCCTTCTGTTTCATGGATTGGAGTTCCATTCATACATTGTCATATTTATGTAATGTGTTTATGTAACTCTGTAATGCTGTTCATTCTGTACACATTACATCTATTGCTTCTGTCCATCCGGGGAGAGGGATCCTCCTCTGTTGCTCTCCTGAAGGTTTCTTCCCTTTTTTCCCTGTGAAAGGTTATTTTTGAGGAGTTTTTCCTGATCCGATGTGAGGTCAAAGGTCAGGGATGTCGTATGTGTACAGATTGTAAAGCCCTCCGAGGATAATTTGTAATTTGTGATATTGGGCTGTACAAAATAAACTGAATTAATCCCTGCTCAGCCAGACCCACCAGCCAGGCCCCGTTAACCAGTGACAGGCTTTCAGTTTACTCCAACGCATGAGACGCTCAGAGCAGCTGTTTCGGAAGTCAGGTGACGTGGTGCAGAGTTTGCATGCAGCTGGCTTTGTGCTAATAATTAAGTTGCAATTAAAGAACACATTATAAAATCTCCTTCGGGCTCAACCAGAACAGAAAAGACCTTTCTTCAGCCCCTCCCTCTAAATATCAGTTTACAATCATAACAATAATGAGGTCCTTTCCATCAATAGACACCCATACAGCCAGCCCCAACTCAGAGTGTCAGAGTATTATATGACACACGCCGCATCATTAACGCCCAAATCACTTAATGCACCTCTAATTACATGCAATAGGTCGCAGGAGAGTACACACACACACACACTAGTATGGAAATTAACACACACGTACACTTTATACACAGAACAAATACACTTTATACACAGAACACACACAATACACACACACACACACACACCTTTGACAGCAGGCCTGTGGTCGTCATTACCCACAGTCTACGGGGCTTTGAATGCCTCGTGCTACTTTATAAGCATCCGTCAGTCATGCAACAATGAATTCTGGGCACAAAAAGAGCCAGTAGAGCACTCACTTCATGAATTACTCCGGTCTAGCTGGAAACTGAACAGGTAGAATGACATGGGTCAAAAGGAGATCCGCAGATACAGATTCATGTATCTTTCATAAGCCACCCAGATAGAGTTGTGTCATTGGAGCGAATAAAACAAGGCTTTCTACAAAAGAACTATCACTGTCCCCATTTAGCAGCAGTTAAGAAAAGACAATTCTTCTTGTTGATCTGCATCTGGCTTCTCCGGCACATTCCACCGCAGTGCTGCACCAGCAGCACCTGCTACAACTGGCAGACTGCCTGGCCACAGACACACAGAGACACACACACACACGCACAAGTGCGAGCGAGAGCTAACGCCTGCTACGCCAAACTGGGGTGCCAACACCTGGCAATGGGCTAAGCGAGATCAGCACCCATCTGTCTCCCTGGCAACTGGGCAACTGAAGATGGGGTATGGGGTGAGGGCTGTTGTTGTTGTGGTTATTGTTGTTGTTATGGTGGCGGTGGTAACACCTTCAAATCTCTTAATCATTATGAATTATCCATACATGATGGGGCTCAGGGCTGGAGGGAGTGTGAGTGAGAACGCGAGTGAGAACACAAGTGTAAGTGTGTGTGTGTGTGTGTGTGTGTGTGTGTGTGTGTGTGTGTGTGTGTGTGTGTGTGTGTTACAATGGCCCAGTGTCCCAGTCCTCTACTGGCCCTATTCAGGGCGCTACTCTGGTGATGTCACCGCACTGTCATGCTGTCCAACACGGCTTTGTTCCACTATACACTTAACGTGGCGAGGAGGACGGGGATGAAAAGAGAAAGGAGGAGTTTTCATTCAGGCACATGCTATGGTTGCTCTTCTGGGTCCTTCCATCATGACTCAGTCACCTGGCTGCCTTATCAGCTGCTGTTAATTCACTCCGTGTTCAGACCTCAGAAGACTGGCTGATGAGCGCCACACATATAACCTAACCTGTAGATAGGCAGCGACGCAGGATGATGACACTGTGTTGCCCCCCCCCCCGTTAAGCTGCGGACGCCACGGTGGCAGAAGTCCAGCATTCTTCACTCATGACAGAATGGCGTCAGCAGGCTGTCTGCCAGTCAGAGACGAGCTCCACATCAGCAACGCCCTTTGACCTGTTGCTCTGTCCCCGTGAATATATGTCAAACAATTCAATAAGTCAAATATATGGTTGAGACACTCCAATTTAATTCATCTGCATCACATTTCTTCAGTTGTAGGAAAACTAGATTACATACAGAAATATGGACGAAGGCCAAGAACAAATAAGCAATAAAACGCATAACACAAATAGGTAAATATACTGTCTAATCTGAAGCAGTTTAAGCATGTAATAATGTGTTTTGGGTTTTTGTGCACACTAGATTTGGTTTTGGGTTTTTTTCTCTGCTACATCATCTCCATCAAGTTGGGGAAACTTCGACAGTTGAAGCCACAGAGGCCTATTTGCCTCGACCTTTGTTCTACTACCATGTTGTCGCATTTTGTTTTTAGCAATTCCCAAACGATTTCCCTACAGCCAGATGACGTGCACATTGAAGTTTGAAATTTTTTTGAAATTTTTACCATTTGATATTCTCATGTAAACTGTACAGTATTCAATAGATACAGTGGCAGATACTACACAACAGGTGTTTCTGCAGCAGCTGCAAGCCTATGACGAGGTAGTGATGGAGATGTGTATGCAAAGAGAACATATTCATAGAAGTTCCTTATTAAGGCGTGTGTTCATTAGTCAGGTGTGCATGTCCGAATCCGGTCTCACTCAAGGTCCATTTCTCAATGCATTAGTGTTCTCAACTCTCTCTGCAGTTTCACATTAAAACACCCCGCCTCAAAGGGCATAATGCAGCCAGAGAGTTTTATTAGAAGTAGCTTGAATATAACTGATATAATGTAGTAATTCTGTCAAAAGAGAGACATAACACACTGTTATTTGAATTACTGGCTTCTATTTGAGGGTATGTGACAATACTTCTGAAAGGTTGACTTTCCGCAGCACATGGATGTGGCTTCATGGCTCAAGTGTTCTGGAACTCTCCGAGCCCGTGTGTCCTCTGAATGAATACAGAAGGCTGACGGGAGTTTAACGGAGGCGTCGCTCAGAAACACGCCGCGAGGTGTGTGGGAGACGAGCATGAAGTAAAGGGGGCACGAGCCAAAGAGATGAAACCAACGGGAGCACAAACAGGACTGGACTGGCAGAGCCGACCTGTCATCACACGGGACGGAAACAGCTGAATTCCCGACTTCCCAACACAAGCTCTATTTAAACTACTAATGCCAAGTGAGTACAACATACAATCCTACATTTCCTTATTTCAATTTAGTGTCAATCAGCTTCAAAACATAGAATATAACATGGTCCTTAAATGCACTGAAAGGCTTTACTTTTGGCAGATGATATGAATGCAATACAAATGTATGTGATCGCTGGATTAAATAATGGATGGAACAGTCGATTCCTAGAACAGCTGATAGCTGCAGTGTAACCACAACAAATACGGTCATCATTCATTCATCATGATCAAGTTGTCTGGAATTAATGCAGTGCTGCATTATGCTGAATTGACACTTGGTGTAATTCTTCCCTCGGAGCCAGGAAACTGGAGTCCAGGACCTGTTTCACTCGTAGACTGGAGTCCAGGTCCTGGTTCTAACCAACTCTCTCAGGTCATGCTACAGAAAGTATGTGAAGGACAGATCATGAATTTTAATGCAAATGTGTTTTCAAATAAATCGATGCTCTCCGATAAGGTTTTTGGACTGTGCTTGCAAGAGCACTAAAGGAGTCAAAGGAGAGAGGAGGGAGGTCTGACGAGGCCTCCTTGGACTTCCTGGCCGTACGATCGGGTTACAGAGCTAGAGAGGCTCGTCACAGCTCAGCAAGGTGCACAAAGAATCTGGCTCTAAAACACACATCGCTCACAGCCAGACAGCCCTGAAGGCTCTTCAAACTCTGACCCCCCAACAGTGCGGGGCCATTTCCAAAAGGCCTGCGGCGGACATCTTTGATCTCTCGGGACCATCAGTTTACAGGGCAGAGAGTCTGTGACCTTCAGTAATTAGGCTGCGTGTTTACACGTTGTTCATGACACTACCACTTACAGCTGAGATCTTGATGTCGTGACAGTACCTAATACTTATTTTAATAATCAATCTGATGATAATTTGAGCAGTGGATTAGTATCACAACTACTAGAACTTTCATGCAGGGGACCGCTGTTCATGTCCCATGTGAGACACAGACGTTAACGACTAATTTAGTGGCGTATCTTCCATACGCTCTTCAAAAATAACGACATATTTTTTCTTAAGATCTAATACAAACTGTTGTATGGGGATACGTTGCTGGCTACACACACACACACACACACACAAAAACTGAGGAGGAGGGGGCGGGACGGTGGAGATGGTAGGGGCTCTCTTTAGCTCAACCCTCTTCGGCCTAAATGCTCCCCCGTCTCCACGGCAACCCCTGTGCATCCTGTGGCACACAGAAAAGGCTGAAGGGCCTCTGTTAATGGAGGTTACGTCATCCCCATTTGAACATGTTAATTGCCTTTCATCACACGGGGCGACCTGGTGACACTTCTAGTGTTGTCTTTTGAAGGTAGAGGGTGACGGACATTTGTTCAAATAGCCCTAAGGGGGAGCGGAACATTTAGGATGGTTGCATAAGCTGTTTCTGCCGTACATCCCATACTGCAGCCTTCAAGTAAGATGGCTGATACCATGTGAATGGACAGATGAATACTGGGAGCAGAGGACGTCCTCTTAGTTCAGAACCTCAGGAGTGAGTGAACGCTGAAGATGACAGAATAGTTTGAATCACTTCAACCATGGGACCAAACGGTAACACTTTAAAATAACTGCACACACTTTGTAAATGATGGATTCACCATTTGCAAATTAACTATTATATAATGCTTCATAGCGTGCAGGTATTATAAAGTATTACCAATATGTGCTGGTTGATGGGGAAATGAAGTGTTGCCCTGTGCATTGTGAGGAAAATGTACGGATGTTATGTATGGACTTTAAAATATTAGAGTTGATAAAGATCTCGTGAACTCACCTTCAAAGTCCCAGGGGAACAAATCAAGTACTGACGTGTGTGTGTGTGTGTGTGTGTGTGTGTGTGTGTGTGTGTGTGTGTATCTGTACACAGGGAAACAACTCACTGGTGCATTTCATGCAAATATCCAATCTGCTCAAGTCTCATCTGTCAAAGCAGCTAAGAGAACGTTACATTTATTGCGGCTGCAGCTCATTTCAGCAGTTTGGGACTAAATGTCTGAAAAATCTTAACCATTCTTTTCCGTAACATGCAACTTTATGGGAGGGTAATCTAAAACCACTGGAATGCAGATTTAATAGCAAAATACATTTATTTATATTATATCTCATAGATTAATTGGGGGGAGGGGGCGACCAAAGGCAAGGAGGAGATCATTCAATCCGTCCTCTGGGTTAAAACAAACACTAAAAGTTAGTAAAGTGGCGTTGAGGGAGAGCATGTCATGCTTATCTGATAGCGGTCATACTTTGTTGAAACAGCCTTATCACTCAGGCCAGAGGCCAGAGGATGACTTGGAACTCAGATCAAAGTCTAATGAACTAGCCATCAAACACACACACACGTATGTTCTTTCTTTTAGAACAAGTCGACATGACTGCCCAACCAAACATCCTCATAACATAGGCGGACACACTTCTTCCCTGTCCTCAGGCGCAATCCGACCTAGAAAGAGCACTATAGAGCTTTTAGAAAGACATAACGGATGTGCGCATGAGGAGGCCAAACACAAACACACACACTGTTACTGATTATTAGCCTGAGACGCAATTATATAACTAACGAATGCTCGGTAATGCTCTCTGTAAGCCGCTGTGAGAGTCCAGCATGTCTCTCAGTGAGGGGCCTGTCAGCGGGCAGCAGGGCCCCTGCACCACAGCGGCTCTAATCTGTCCTAAGGGGCCCTAGTTACTACGGTTATGTAAGGAGATTTACAGCCCGCCTGACGTAACAGCGCACTGTTACAAAGATGGGATTTTGTTTGACGCCTGTGTGTGTGTGTGTGTGTGTGTGTGTGTGTGTGTGTGTGTGTGTGTGTGTGTGTGTGTGTGTGTGTGTGTCCTTGGTGACTCACGAGGTGTCATATTACGGCATAACATTCAGCAATCACTGCCCAAACTCAGGAAGGGCACTGTTGGCGCTACGGAAAAGGGTTTGAAAAGAGAATCAGAAGGTTATAGATTGGAATAATGCACACGAGCTGTAATAGTTGAGTGAACGATCTCTACTGAAGAAGCGGATCACTTCTGTCATATTCCCAATGAGTGCTGCTGGGTGCTCGTTGAGGGGCCCATTCTGAAGCCTGTTGTCCCGTGTCCACTGAGGAGGAAGGAGCCGGGGCGGCCAAAGTGTCCGACGGCTCTACAGGTAACAGACCTCGGTCCAAAGAATTCCTGATGAAAGACCATTATGTCCCACGAATGGCTGCCTTTCAATACATTGCCACGGTTACTGTCAGCACTCCCAAGTGATGCATGCCATGTATTGGCTGAGGACACCACAGAGCTGAAATCTGTGGAGCTGCCCGACGGTCTACGAGAGACACATGAAATGAGCACCAGTGGGGTCAAGCTTTCAAAGGGAACATCATGGGATGCCTTCTATGGTTTATCCCTTTGCTGGAGGCACTGCAAACTCACTAGGATCCTTTACAATGAAGCATTATCATTATGTGCATTTTCAGGGATGCATGGACAACAAGTACTCAGGATCCCATTGGAAATCGAATGAACCAATCTTGTACATGTCGGCTGTAACAAAGCCCAAGACTAGAGTTGTCTGGGATTTTGGTGATTGTAACATTGTGACACAATTTAAATGTAGATTTCTTTCCTGATGTTGTAAGCCACGCAGCTACAGTTATGGAATACACATTGTTTGTTTTAGATGAAACAGACAATAAAACAAACTACAAGCAAAATGTCAGTGACATTTTCAGATCAAGCCTTGAGTTCCTGGAGGACATGATTTGACATTCAGAGCGAGCACCGCGGGGAAACAAGAAGCTTGGTTTTCAGGACTGGGTTGATGACCTTTTACAACTGATAGACCTTCAAGAACACTGGGAGATGTTCAATGCAAGGCATCCATTATGCTTTTCTAGCACATGTGCAGTCGGGTGTGTTATCTTGTGTACACATATGGGCAACCAACAAAAACCTGCAGCATGCAGACTCTAGCAGACCCTGGAGGCTGCACGGACCACTTGAGCTTGTGATCCATTTGTAAAGTTAAAAAGATGGGTTAAATCAGGGGCTCATGATGCTTCAAATTGCCTTTCACCCTTCAGAAGTCTTATATGGGGGCCCATCTGACAGTTCTTGAGAATCAGGCCCACTTCACAAAATTGGCCAGGTGTACGAGGCGAGATGGACTTCTTTTTGCTTCTTCACACAACTGCTTCAGTACCTTTTTGTACGAACACCATGAATGCCTGACAGACTGACATTTGAACAATCATCAAGTCTCACTTTTCTTCACAACATCAAGTCTTCAAGAGTGACTGTTCAGAACAACTTTACACGCCCACATGACATGTTGTACAAACTGGTTCATTTCAAGCAAAACCCAACCTTTAGAGATGTCCAATAAGCACAATAATAAAGACTAAAAACCTCTTATTAATATAAAAAGGAAGAGGCAGGTTGAGTGTCCAAGTCCAGCTATAACCAATGTATGGGTCTCTCAAAAGTAAAACAACCCCGAGACTCCAAAGGAGTTCTTTTGTCTCCTAGAGACAGAACATATGGAGCTCAGGATCAGAGGTCGTGGGGTCGTGAAATGGCTCCTCGCGCCTCTCAAGATCAACTGCTCACTTTGCCGTTGGAGACTGAGGCAAATGGAAGCGACCAGCAACGGCTGGCAGCATCCTCAAAGGTCGTCAGGTCCCGCTGACTCCCAGAGGCAGACCATCCATCATTATGCACCCCCCTCCCTCTTTTACTTTGACAAGCAGCACATGATGAGACCACACGTCCCTGACGATTCACCATGTAAAAGGCAGATGACGGGCAGGTTCAGGGCTCTTCAACTTAAACCTACAAAATGCACTTGAGGCAACAAATGCACTCCTTAGTCTCGCGCTCCCGACACACAGTTGTGCAAGTTCCTGCCCAGAAACTACACACTACTTCTGTCCTGTGGCTGAGTTTACTGGAGTAAAAGCGAACACAGACGAATGCTTTGGCTCGAGCCAAGTTCACTGCTGGAGGATTGTGTACTTTAGTTTAGCTGTTCTTACTTTTTCTAACAGATTTCCTCCATTGTTTCTGCGGACTACAAACCCCTGAACCCCACTAATGTCTTCTTCCTAAAATTGGTCACAAAATCATTACATGTCCAGTGAGGCCGAAGCATCAAGAACCATTAAAGTGAGTCTCTTTATAAAGACAGACAGGAGGATGCCTCTGGTCAAATCACTGTTGTGACTGTGTGTGTGTGTGTGTGTGTGTGTGTCTTTACAGCGATGCGTTCAGTGTAGCCTGGAGGAGCTGTCTGAATGGATTACTCTAACAGGCTTAACAGCAGCCCGGCCGGGCTAGCGGAGCATGGGGCAATGAGCCGGGGACAAGACGCAGAAAGATGGATGGAATCACGACGCGGTGACGAGAGGAGGAACAAACTGATGAGCCGCAAGATAAGGAAGAGCACAAGAGAAAGACCAAAGACTCCAGAGCAAAAGCAGAACATGGCAAAAGTGGATTCATCAGTGACAATATGTTGTCATTGTAAAGCTTGAGACAAACAGGAGATTCCTCCTTTACAATAAAAACTAGTGGACTAGTTTGCTCCTTGTTTTATTATCACATTATTATCTGCCCGTTACCCAGGCATGCCTGTGTTAGCATGAATCAACGGGGGCGTGCGTCACCATTAGCATACGTCAATGGCCTCTGCTGCCTGGCTCCCAGACCGGTCTCAGTGTGGACAGATGGTCCGGGCCAGAGGGGATCTTTAGCTGCTCAAATCCCTTTGTGTCCTGCTGAGGACACTCCCACCTCCGCCCCGGCCCGCACACCTCTGTGCTCTGGTCGTATTTAAAGGGGCACCGACCGGCTTCGTAGCACCCGATGGCAGCGAGGGAGCTCCCTGAATAAACAGAGTATTAATAGCCAGATAAGCCCACTGTAGCTGTAAACTGTCCCAGACTGCTTACATTAAACTGTCTGGCCAGTCTACACAGGTGTGGTTTAGGGGTGTATCACATTCATCTCATGAGATCCAGTCATGTTCAGGAAAGTCCTTCCACCTCATTACAGCAAGTTGTTCATTACCTGACAGTTCCTGTTGTTACATGTGGACATTATTGTCATTTATTTTATTTTTGTTGTTGATTGTTAATCGTTTTCTTTATTCACCTGGCATGTGTTTATCTGCAATGGAGGCTTGTAGGTAGAGAAGGAACCCTATTGGCACCAGGCTAGGAGCCAAAGCTGCTTGTAAATCCCTGTGCTGTAACTAGCCCAGCCGGTTCTCCCTGGGGGGTTATTAACTCCTTTACATCCAGTTGTGGCCGTCGTCCAATGAAAGGAGCCCATCTAACAGACCGGAGAAGGGCTGCTGCAGGGCAGCGGTGGGTGACATTCGGGTGTGAGGTGTGATGAGGTGTTAATCATGGACACATGAAAGGAGAACAGAAAGAGCACGCGGTGGAGGAGGAAGACGACGATGAAGAGAGAGAGAGGAGAGGAGAGGAGAGGAGAGGAGAGGAGAGGAGAGGAGAGGAGAGGAGAGGAGAGAGAGGTCCGGGGCTGAAGAACACCTGACGGACCGGATCGTGTGAGAACTGAAAGTGAAGATCACCAACATGCCTCCACACAGCTGCGTGTGTGTTCATGCATATCGGTAACGATACATGCAAACAAGCATGCAGGTTGTGCTCCATCAGCGTCACTGCTGGACATTTACACAGGATTGTTCTTCTTCTCATTTCTTCTGTAAGAGAGGGCATTGCTCTCGTCGATAAATCCACAGTAGTTTCTACTTTTATAAAAAGTAATACAGTGATTTAGTGCTCCCCAATTCAATAAATAATCAAATTCAATAGTCTGAAGCTGTGCTACATTAGAGCAGGAAAACGTATTGGATCTGGTGACAGATGAAACATCTCTCCCCTGACAAGACATGTGAAATGGTCACCGTGGACTGTGGGAAATTGTGACACCCATTTCTCAAAATACCTATACAATACGTCAGAATAATTGACATAATAACCAATAATAGACACATGTTAGTTGCTTCATAAAAATGTCTTCAAAACAGTAATATCTCTTTAATCAGACATCTATTAAAGTGGAAACCGGTGTGTTTGGTGGTACACACCTCACACTGTGGCAGCATATCTCCGCCAACAACTGGCACGCCTAACGCCTCCCCCACACGAGCTCCTCACTCCTCCCGCCCTTACACTCCACAATGCTGCTGACCCTGAATTGCATGTGGTGTTAGAATGCGTAGACTATTTGGGGCTCTGAATGCCAGCCAGGGTGTATTCATACCACGGAGGCCCAATGGCATGCTGGAGGTGGCTCCTGGACTGACTAAGTGGCTACAACAGGAATTAAACCAGCTGATTAGCATGTCAGCCTGGGACCAACGATCCTCAGGAGCTACAACAGGGCACCAGTTGAAATTAATGAGTTAAATATCTTGTCCAGAGTGAACTCACGCAGAGACAGAGAGGAGGCAACGCACTGCACGGAGAAACCCGAAGCAGGTCTACAGGAAGTCTGGCCCTCTGACTAGAACAATGGGCTGAGGGAAACAAGGCCACGGTGCCACACAGAGCAGGGAGGAGGGAACCACAGCCTAAAATAAGTGACGGCATAGAACGCTGCTTAATGTGGGTCACTGCCATTATGGCTGCCTCTAACTCGGGGTCCCAGGATATGTGGGGGTGCAGGGATGCAGCCGTGTGCTTGACAAAAGAATGGAGCGCCAAAGGCAACATGCTGCCATCAATCATGGCAGCATTAGTGTGTGAGGGGGCATCGTGGGGGAGGAGAGCAACAGGCCTCATCAGAATTGTAAATGATCTTGGATGATACAGAAATGGGGGTGGGCAGCTTTGGGGATGAATGAAGAGAACCGGGCTAACAATAAGTTAGTTCATGTTGTGGCGGTGGGATGTTTATGTGGATTTTATACATGCATTGATGTTATGTGCTTTTCTTTTTTCTAGTCGGATCCAGCCTTCCAACTGGGGCTGAGCAATTAGGAGAAAAT
This sequence comes from Cyclopterus lumpus, assembly GCF_009769545.1. Lineage (NCBI taxonomy): Eukaryota > Metazoa > Chordata > Actinopteri > Perciformes > Cyclopteridae > Cyclopterus > Cyclopterus lumpus. Next base: position 1,550,741 of record NC_046988.1, read on the forward strand.
CAAACATCACAATATTTTTCACCAAATACCACAGTATCAATATTGATATAGTGTAGGTCATCTGTGTTTTTACCAGACGGCATAACCTTCGGGTCTGAAAGGTGAAGCCAATGTGAAACTTGACTTCTCTCTAATGTCCATCAGGGGGCGACTCCTCTAGTCTATGAGGCAATGCAGCGTCCAAATACAAACCATATTAGCAGCTAATCATGTGTGGCAAGAACAGCCCTCTTAAAAGATGTGTCACTTCACATGATCTCATCAACTGTCAACAATTATGACATCATCAACACCCCCCACAACCATTTGTTTATGTAATGTGGACAATTGATGGGTAGATAGCTCAATCACGAGTAACTGTACGGTACAGAGAAGTTCAACGATAAAGATTTCCTCCTGGCAAGTAAAACGCCACATTGAGTTAGTGCACCGAGCAACGCACTGGTTCTTCTTCTGTGGCTGATGGTTGAAGTAGCTAAGGGGTGGGCCACCTCCCTGCCTTCGGTTCTCCGGTGAGAGCTGCACATGCTCAGTAGCGATCGGGCACTCGGGAAGACAAAGTTTATGATCTGCAGCGCCAGAAAGCATCTCAGTTCTCCTGTAAACAGGAGTTCAGTGAAGTGGTGTTAGAGGAGGTGGGCCAAGCACGAGATTCATTTACTTTTAATATTATTATATATTTAATAAACCGGGCTGCACGGTGGTGTAGTGGCTAGCACTGTCGCCTCACAGCAAGAGGGCCGCGGGTTCAATTCCCGGTCGGAGCGGTCCTTCTGTGTGGAGTTTGCATGTTCTCCCCGTGGCAGCGTGGGTTCTCTCCGGGCTCTCCGGCTTCCTCCCACAGTCCAAAGACATGCTGCAGGTTAATTGATCTCTAAATGTCCCATAGGTGTGAATGTGAGAGTGAATGGTTGTATGTCCCTACATGTGCCCTCGATGGACTGGCGGCCTGTCCAGGGTGTCCCCTGCCTTCGCCCTATGTCAGCTGGGATAGGCTCCAGCGCCCCCGCGACCCTAATGAGGATAAGCGGTATTGAAAATGGATGGATGGATGGATGGATTTAATAAACCTAATATTTGGGAATTTTTGGACTTTGGGTTGGGAAAAAAAGACATACAAGTGAAAATAACCATTAGTTGCAGTCCTACTATGACCCCATCACTGACCTTGTTTACTTCTCTCTCTCTCTCTCTCTCTCACACACACACACACACACACACACACACACGAAAAAGTGCAATCACGGCTCACTTTCGACACACACACACTTTACTATTGTGAACTTTGGCTCCGGTTGCGCAGACAGAAGCCAACAATCTGACTGTGATGCAACGCCGTGGCAAGAAGGATCAGATGCATAAACAACAGGAATCCATATGAAATATGATGCAGGTGCAAACAAAGCTTTGCATTAAGCCAGCATGCTCCTCCTCTCACCCCACGTGTGTGCAGGCTTAAAGACTAACTCACACAAGTTTATGTAAAAGAACAATATGGTTTACAAGAGACTGCGTGTTGCACACGTGACCAAAGATGAGATCTTCGATTTGGGAACACACATTGAGTAAAAAAACTACAGTACAGTTATGAAAGAGTAGTTCCACCTCAACGGGAAGCTTGAATCATATAATAACGTTTCGGAGAGACACCGGAGACGGTAACGCCGGTCATGACGTAGTTAGTTTGACATCAACACTTCTTCCCCGATGTGCTGCGGTTCAAAACCAACAAGACGTCACAGAAACAGTCATACCTGCTAATTCGTCGGGTTCCAGTCCGGTTTCCGTGTCTATCCCGCAGATAGCAAAGTAGTGGGCGAAGCGGCAGGGCGCCGCTCCGGACACCGCGGAGCTCCCACTCATCCCGGCTGCGGTGTGCAGCGTTGGTCCGCTCCTAGTTCTCCAAGCTACACATCTTCATGGGGGAGGCGAAGAGAAAAACAACGGGCTACAATGCTCGCTAGTTCCCAGCGGATAGACCGGTAGTGTACCGAAGTTCGTTGTAAACGTTGTCGCGGTGCTAGTTCGCTTTCAGCGGGCTCGCGCACGTAACAACCGCCTCGCTGGACGGGAGAGCGCTGAGTGAGGCGCCGGCTCCTGGAGCCCGGAGGAGTCGACCGGCGGGGCGGGACTTTCAAACGTGGTCCTCAGTCAGTCAGCCAGTCAGCCAGTCAGCCAGTCAGTCAGCCAGTCAGCCAGTCAGTCAGCCAGCCAGTCAGTCAGTCAGTCAGCCAGTCAGTCAGTCAGTCAGCCAGTCAGTCAGTCAGCCAGTCAGTCAGTCAGCCAGTCAGTCAGTCAGCCAGACAGTCAGTCAGTCAGTCAGCCAGTCAGCCAGACAGTCAGTCAGTCAGTCAGCCAGTCAGCCAGACAGTCAGTCAGTCAGTCAGCCAGTCAGTCAGTCAGTCAGCCAGTCAGCCAGTCAGTCAGTCAGCCAGTCAGTCAGTCAGCCAGTCAGTCAGTCAGCCAGACAGTCAGTCAGTCAGTCAGCCAGTCAGCCAGACAGTCAGTCAGTCAGTCAGCCAGTCAGTCAGTCAGTCAGCCAGTCAGCCAGTCAGTCAGTCAGCCAGTCAGTCAGTCAGACAGTCAGCCAGACAGTCAGTCAGTCAGTCAGCCAGTCAGCCAGACAGTCAGCCAGTCAGTCAGTCAGCCAGTCAGTCAGTCAGCCAGTCAGTCAGTCAGCCAGCCAGTCAGTCAGTCAGCCAGTCAGTCAGCCAGTCAGCCAGTCAGTCAGTCAGTAAGACAGTCAGTCAGCCAGACAGTCAGCCAGCCAGTCAGTCAGCCAGTCAGTCAGCCAGCCAGTCAGTCAGTCAGACATTCAGTCAGCCAGTCAGCCAGACAGCCAGTCAGCCAGCCAGCCAGCCAGTCAGTCAGTCAGCCAGCCAGTCAGTCAGTCAGCCAGTCAGTCAGTCAGCCAGTCAGTCAGTCAATCAGTCAATCAATCAGTCAGTCAGTCAGTCAGCCAGCCAGTCAGTCAGTCAGCCAGTCAGTCAGTCAGTCAGCCAGTCAGCCAGTCAGTCAGTCAGTCAATCAGTCAATCAGTCAGTCAGTCAGCCAGTCAGTCAGCCAGCCAGTCAGTCAGTCAGCCAGTCAGTCAGCCAGTCAGTCAGCCAGTCAGTCAGTCAGTCAGTCAGCCAGTCAGTCAGTCAAATTACAAACTCTTCTCAGAGGGCTTTACAATCTGTACACATACGACATCCCTGACCTTTGACCTCACATCAGGAAAAACTCCCCAAAAATAACCTTTGACAGGGAAAAAAGTGAAGAAACCTTCAGGAGAGCAACAGAGGAGGATCCCTCTCCCCGGATGGACAGAAGAATAGATGTCATGTGTACAGAATGAACAGCATTTACAAAGTTACATAAACAAATTACAGAAGGAGGTAGAGAGGAGGGGGGGCGGGGCGATCAGCAGGGCCAACGCGGGAGGCCGGCTCACCAGGCATCAGACACCTCCAGGTCCAATGGACCCTATGAGACGTGAAGTCACAAAGACTCCGGGGAGGAAGCAGAGTTAATAAGGTGCAATGGAGAGATGTAAATTCATCCATAAGGAGAGAGAGAAGAGGAGATAGGTGCTCAGTGTATCCTAAAACATCCCCCAGCAGCCTATAAGCCTATAGCAGCATATCAAGGGGCTGGACCAGGGCAAACCTGATTCAGCCCTAACTATAAGCACTATTAAAGAGGAAAGTCTTAAGTCTACTCTTGAATGAGGTGACTGTGTTACCAAGATGGACATGGATTCCTTTTTAAAAATAAATATTGACCACTTTTTATTCAATTACACAAAAAAATTTCAGATTTTGTGACGAACGATGGTGAAGTATTGTCTGCTCCACTGATGAGACACCAGCTGTTCATATGGAGGACACAATCTCAATACATGGAGCCACAATTGTACAGCTGCAAATTTAACATGTGACCATTTCGAAAGAATCTGTATGTCTACTCCTCCCAATCAATGCCTTTTTTATCACATTTTAGATATCCATAATTGCCCAAAATGGTATTCTCAGTTGTCGGTATGATGATGAAAGACATAATACGACATGATTTTTCTGGGAATAATGAATATCTGAAATGTTCATTTTGACAATGAACAAATGGATTACGGACATCTGAAATGTGTATCCTAGTTCCATCCATCCATCCATTTTCAATACGCTTATCCTCATTAGGGTCGCGGGGCGCTGGAGCCTATCCCAGCTGACATAGGGCGAAGGCAGGGGACACCCTGGACAGGCCGCCAGTCCATCGAGGGCACATGTAGGGACATACAACCATTCACTCTCACATTCACACCTATGGGACATTTAGAGATCAATTAACCTGCAGCATGTCTTTGGACTGTGGGAGGAAGCCGGAGAGCCCGGAGAGAACCCACGCTGCCACGGGGAGAACATGCAAACTCCACACAGAAGGACCGCTCCGGAATCGAACCCGCGGCCCTCTTGCTGTGAGGCGACAGTGCTAGCCACTACACCACCGTGTATCCTAGTTATTAAATGTTAAAATGATGACAACATGCGACAGGTTACAATAAATAGTTTAACGAGGGCACTGCTGTGTGTGTGTGTGTGTGTGTGTGTGTGTGTGTGCGCGTGCGTGTGTGCGTGATATATAACATGGAGATCAACTGTTCTGCAGTACAGATTGCAATGCCTCCCTCTAGTGGTGAAACAGAAGAGCACACGAGACAAACAACAAAAGTTTGATTTGAGACTTTTTTGAGACAGCGGAGCACGTTCTCCAACAGACTGCTTCAGCTCCGCTTCACAAGAACAGATACAGGAGAACATGCATTATACAGGAGAACATTCCTGATACAGGAGAACATTCCTTATACAGGAGAACATGCATTATACAGGAGAACATTCCTTATACAGGAGAATATTCCTGATATAGGAGAACATTCCTTATACAGGAGAACATGCATTATACAGAACATTCCTGATACAGGAGAACATGCATTATACAGGAGAACATTCCTGATACAGGAGAACATTCCTTATACAGGAGAACATGCATTATACAGAACATTCCTGATACAGGAGAACATTCCTTATACAGGAGAACATTCCAGATACAGGAGAACATTCCTTATACAGGAGAACATTCCTTATACAGGAGAACATTCATTATACAGGAGAACATTCCTTATACATTAGAACATGCATTATATAGGAGAACATGCATTATACAGGAGAACATTCCTTATACAGGAGAACATGCATTATACAGAACATTCCTGATACAGGAGAACATTCCTTATACAGGAGAACATTCCAGATACAGGATAACATTCCTTATACAGGAGAACATTCATTATACAGGAGAACATTCCTTAGAACATGCATTATATAGGAGAACATTCCTTATACAGGAGAACATGCATTATACAGAACATTCCTGATACAGAAGAACATTCCTTATACAGGAGAACATTCCAGATACAGGAGAACATTCCTTATACAGGAGAACATGCATTATACAGGAGAACATTCCTGATACAGGAGAACATTCCTTATACAGGAGAACATGCATTATACAGAACATTCCTGATACAGGAGAACATTCCTTATACAGGAGAACATTCCAGATACAGGAGAACATTCCAGATACAGGAGAACATTCCTTATACAGGAGAACATTCATTATACAGGAGAACATTCCTTATACATTAGAACATGCATTATATAGGAGAACATGCATTATACAGGAGAACATTCCTTATACAGGAGAACATGCATTATACAGAACATTCCTGATACAGGAGAACATTCCTTATACAGGAGAACATTCCAGATACAGGAGAACATTCCTTATACAGGAGAACATTCCTTATACAGGAGAACATTCATTATACAGGAGAACATTCCTTATACATTAGAACATGCATTATATAGGAGAACATGCATTATACAGGAGAACATTCCTTATACAGGAGAACATGCATTATACAGAACATTCCTGATACAGGAGAACATTCCTTATACAGGAGAACATTCCAGATACAGGAGAACATTCCTTATACAGGAGAACATTCATTATACAGGAGAACATTCCTTAGAACATGCATTATATAGGAGAACATTCCTGATACAGGAGAACATTCCTGATACAGGAGAACATTCCTGCCCACTGCGATAAGACTTTATAATAAATCACCTCTGGCCAGATCCTCCTCAAATTGAACATCAATAAACCTTGCACCCGGTGGAGGCTGGCCAATAGAGGGCCATAGGGCCTGGCCCCACCTTGAGCCACAAAAATAAAAGTATACAAAAATTATAATAATAATATTAATAATATTTATAAAGTATACAAATTGTCAATACTTGTGCTTTGTAAATATGGAACATACGCAGTAATATTTGTAAAATAGGATATTTGCGCAAAATATATACTTTTCCTGCACTTCCTCTCCGCCTGTCTGCATGTCTAGCTGAGCTGGGGCCGAATCGTTTTTGGCCCAGAAAAGACGGGTCCATGAAGCAGTTTAGCCAATTACTGAAGGTTTGGAAGCTTCTGTAGAGACCGGTAGATTTAATATATATGTGATTTATATTATATTGTACAATATTTATATTTTATTATAATACATTTATATTGTATATTTATATTATATGTTATTTATATATCATATTATACAGAATATTATATATATATGTGATTTATATTATATTGTACAATATTTATATTTTATTATAATAGATTTATATTGTATATTTATATTGTATATTTATATAATATGTTATTTATATATCATATTATACTGAATATTATATATATATATTAATACAAAGAATTGTATGAATAAGATGTCCTTATTATGTCAGTGTTGGAATAAATATCATATCACATTGTCATATTCATGTAATGTGTTTATGTAACTTTGTACATGCTGTTCATTCTGTACACATGACATCTATTGCTTCTGTCCATCCGGGGAGAGGGATCCTCCTCTGTTGCTCTCCTGAAGGTTTCTTCCCTTTTTTCCCTGTCAAAGGTTATTTTTGGGGAGTTTTTCCTGATCCGATGTGAGGTCAAAGGTCAGGGATGTCGTATGTGTACAGATTGTAAAGCCCTCTGAGGATAATTTGTAATTTGTGATATTGGGCTATACAAAATAAACTGAATTGAATTGAATAAATGTTAAATATTTAACTACAAAGTAGTAATGCGAGTTTTTGTTGCATTGAATCATACTGGGATGTTTGATGAAATTGATTGGATGGCCCTACCAAAACAAAGAATTCCACCTGCCGCCACTGCTTGCACCGCTTTCCCTTTATACTTTAGATATACACTTTCCTTTCATATTTTTACATTTTCATTTCCTTTATAAATTTTATTTTATCTATGTAAACATGTTTGCTGCTGCTTCAAGAAATTTCCCCTTGAATAAAGTAATATCTTATCTGATCCTACTTCATGTGTCAGATTTCAGCCACAGGGTTTAAAATTAAGTTGTCTTTTCACTGTTTTAATTAATGTTGGGTGTTCACATTGGTTGACGTTTTTTTTGTAATACATAATTTAATTAAAGTGCATGTCATGAGTCTTTGGACTAATTCTGGTCCCCGGAACCTTTTCCCTTGTGCTTATTATTTCTTTTATTGGCTTTGTAATACATTCTTGTTGAGAATTGAAGTAAAAACTCCTATTTCAGATATCTACAATCCCACTGTTACTAGTCATACTGGAGAGAGCCATATGGGCATATTATTACCTTTTTGGATTTCCAGAATACAAATACATTTGTGGATATTTGCAATTGTATAATTTCTTATAATTACATTTTTTGTAGAATAGTGGATATGGGAAGTTAAAATAATGCCAAGCAACAATTAGATTGTCCGTCTTTTTTTCCCTGAGTAAGAATTCCATTACAGATTTAGTGTTAAAAAATGCATTTGTAGATATCTGAAAATAAAATGATGTCTAGCAACAATTAGATTGTAGATATCTGAGATGGAAAACCCAACAACAAAACAAACATGTCATTTGTGCAAGGAAGAACAATGTTGTAGATAAGTAAAATGTTCATTTTGACTAGGAATAATTGAACAATGGATATCTGCAATATGAATCCAGTCTATCGATCAAATGTTTAAATGGCTTGCAATGGGACAGGTTACAACAAATAGTTTAATGCAGGCACTGGTGTGTGTGTGTGTGTGTGTGAAATAACGTGGAGATCAACTGTTCTGCAGTATATATTCCAATGCCTCTCTCTAGTGGTGAAAAAGAAGAACACACGCAAGACAAACAGCAAAGGTTTGATTTAAGACTTTTTATACATTGACTCTTTAAAAAGTGATACAACATTGCAAACAGTGCAGAGTTTTCAAAGTAAAAAGAAAAGTTAAATGTCATATACTAATGTAGATCAAAATACCTGAAGAGTTTCAAGTTTCGACTGCATTCAGATCAAAGAGATTTAACAACTTAAGAGATGCATTTATATACATTTTGAGGTAGCTGGTTAAAAAGAACACTTTACTCCAAACAATTCAAAAGCATTGCCATTAACACAAATAGATGGTATAACACATTTAAAGTATGTAACAGGAACATTTAAAAACACAGAACAAGTTTTGGAAAATCAAAAGACCTAATCAATGGCAACGGACTCTTTGGACGTGAAACAAACGACTCGGATTCGGAGACACAAACACCCTTTTCTCACAGATAATATCTTGGAGGGGATCTATCCTTCTTCTCCTCCTCCCAGCTGGAACCTACGATGCCAAACAGCCAGGAACAGAAAGAAGAAGAAGAAAGAAAAAAAAAAGGATACACTTTTACCTGAGAAATCCAAAAGAAACTGCATAGTGCGTTGATTGGCTTTAGAAATGAGTTCTATCATGCATGGAGAAAACCATGTTAGAGAAAATGTGAAGCGTCACCTTTTGTTGACTTCTCTGACCACTTGTAACCTTCACCCACAGAGTCTCCTATAGTAGGAATAAAGGTTAACATGCATTCTAAATTAGATTAAAACAACCTGACAACCATGTGAATTTATTAAGGACCTAAAACACATTTCAAGAGACTTCAAAAGTACACACTTCTTTCTTTGGAGGAAACCTGGTTTCTGGCCTTGGTCCACTGTTTGGCATCATTAGTGGCTCTCTTCATCAGGGTTGTAACAGGCTTGGGGGGGTTGTGCCTCTTTCTGGGTGCCTGGTCATCTCTGGCCCTGTCATGGCAATGACGTTGTGGTCTGACGTTGTCCTCCCTCAATCGGATATCTCTCCTGATTGACCGATAGCTATTTACTTTTTCCCTTGAATTGCCAATTGAATTTTCAACTGGCATGGTCGATGCTGGGCCTTTTGAGGGAGGATGCTTTAATGTTGAGGAGCTGCTGCAAGACCGCAGTCGGTTGGGTGGAAACGAAAGTTCTCTGGGATTATATGGCAGACAAGAGGCTTCTGACGGTTTCCAACTTCTTGATCTTTGTCTGGCTACAGGAAGGGGTCTACTTGTGGAAGACAAGCTACTGAAGGAAGTGGATGGGCCTTCCTGCACAGGTAAGGAAAGCTGTCTCGACACCCTTGGGGGTTTTCGTGCACCGTCCTGAACATTGTTTGTTGCTTGGTTTTTATCATTAATAAAAAATCTTACTTTTTTATTTCTGTAAATAGGTGCTTTATTCTTGTCACAGGACTCTATCTTTTTGCTGGCTGTCGTGGAGGCCTCTGGCGACCAAGGACCATCTTTACCTCGCTTGTGGACTACAGGTTCTTTCAAAAGTTGAATGCCTCCTTTGGATCCAGAACACTCCACAATATAGCGAGGAATCATATGTGTGTTAGGCAAATGGGAGTCAGCATCCTTCATCACAGACTGGGGCTGCTTTTCTGGCAAGTCTTCAGATTCTGACAATGACTTTGTGTTAGCAGTTTTACAAAGACAGATCACAGATTCAATTAGTCTGCTTTTTGAAGCAATTAAATCATCACCACCATTGTCCTCTGATCCTGATGAAAATGTTTCTTTCATAACAGACTTCCTTTTGCTGAAATGTCCTTTTTTAAGCACCGTCTCAGAATCAGGTATAACAACTCTTCTTGGCATTTTTTGTCTCTTGGCCTTGTGTGGTACATGGTCAGAGCCACTTCTAGCTTCAACCAACTGTTCACTGTGCAACACAGAGCATGCATCCTCCGTCACTTCTCTGAACTGTGGTTCATGACGTTTAGACTGGTGCTGTGGTGAGTCTGCAGAAGACGGCCTGGTTTCTTCAGCAGGTCCACATTCACCTTCCACACTTTCAAGTGGAACACATTGGGCATCGCCTTTGTGCAAACCGGAAGGGGGAAATCTTGGCATTTCGTAGTTTTGGGCTGGGTCATCCTCATCGTTGATAAGTATTACACTTTTTTCCAGGGAAATCTTTTCTTTAAAGGTGTCAGGTGAATGTCTCTTTTGTTGACTGTATTGGGAATCAACACTGTCCCCTGAGTCTGAAGAGCGTAACCGTTTCCACTTTGTTTGTTTTTTGCATTTTTGTGTACTTTCATCCTCCGTGTCAGAATCCATGATTATTATATATTCCCCTTGTAAACATTTGGAGACGGCTTTGGCTTCAATTGGCTTGTCCATGCCCCATGTCTGATCTTGCATATTTGTAACCTCGTTGTCTGAAGAAGACAGTGAGGGCAAAGAATCATCGGTCTTGGAGGGCACTGGTGCTAAGCCTTTCCTAAACATCTTTTTGGACACTGTCATATAGTTGTGTTTTATTGCAGATGGGTAATCAAAACTATCGTCAGTTCCACAGCTGTCTGAAGACCCTCTTTTCTGAAGTGTCTCTACATCGCCCTCAGAGTCCATTTCATGTTCAAATGACACATCAATTATACTCTTCCATTGCTCAGCTTTCAGAAGGTGCTCCCATGTGTCAAACACCAGCACCGGGGGGAAAGCAGAAGATCGCACATGATTTGGAGATGGGCAGCGTTTTGGACTTGGGAGATTAGTTTCTGGGCTATCCTGGTCCTCCTCTTCTGGTTCATATCTAAGGTCGAATATGCCTATAGGTATGACTAAATGGTCATCATCCATCTCATCATTAGTCGTATCGTCATCGCTCAAAAGATCGCTCAAAACAGAGGAAGGACTATATGAAACAGAGGGCTTTGTTTGTCTCCCACAGCAACACTTACTTTCAGAACAATCATCAATTTCAACAAAACACAAAGAACAATGTTGAGCTATAAGTGTTTCAGTCATCACCTTAGCTTGACCCTGCACATGTCCATCGCCTGTATTTTCAAATGGTGACTGCCTATCGTTGGGAGCAGCTACCCGAGTAGGTATAGTTGTCTCCACAGGTACAGACTCAATCTGACTTTCTGCATCACTTATATCATCATACTGTAGTACTTCAAAACATGCAGGAGAGCTACATTCCCAGGGCTCTTTGGTTGGTAGTTCTGTGGCCAGCTGTAAGACGTCATTGTCTGAACTGTCTTTAAAGAGTTGACGTGCTTCCTCCACCTTGCTTTCACATCGCTGGGCATGTTTTTGGAACTTGTTTTCAGGTACTGATATCCTTAAATTAGTTTGTGATGGCGCAGAACCCAAGTCTTCACTCGCATGTTGTTGATCCTCAATGCTTTTCTTTTGTTTTGCCTTTCGATTTATGAGTGATCCAAATGTTCCATTTCCAGACACCACTGGACTTGACTTGGTTTGAGGATCCTCTGCAACATCAACCATACCTTGCACACTGTCCAACCCTACTGTCCCCACAGGTTTAAGGGCTGTAGCTCCTTTCTTCCTCTCTGTCATGGGGTTGAAGGCCCACGAAGCACCAGGCACTTGGTCTATGTCATCCACATTCTTGTTGCCATTTAAGGATGGAGACTTGTATTCTTCTTGTGACGAGCTGCGGTTGAGCATTAAAGTGGGTTTCTTCTCCCTCATGGCATCATCCCATGTCATTCCAGGCACTGCAGCAAGAACCACTGGACTCTCCTCTTCATTCTTTGTGCAAGTGGCAGCAACTTTCAGCATTATATGTGGATATTCTGTGGATGCAAAGAGATTAACGTTATCTATACTCCCATTCCAATAATGTTGCAGAATGACTTTAGAAACGTTCTTCGTCTCATCAATGCTGTCTACATTCTCCAGAATGGCAATGAGCTCCTTCAGTGCAGTTGATGAATAATTAAGATGCCATTCTCTAAGTTCTTATCGCACCATTTACTATGGAAAATGTCATCGTTACCAATAGAAGTATCTTCACAGACATCTGAATAAACAAGTTTGCAATCGCTATTTACAAGCATAGATACATCCAAATGTCAAAAACTACCAATGCACTCTTATCTACAGATGTATTTTTAAGCAAATGTTTAGAGGTTTCTACAGCAGTGACTAGTATACCTGTTGAATGTTTCTCTGATGCAGCTGTAGCACAATCACCCGTCTCCTTAAACCGGGGAATTAACGTAACGCCTTTTGAATTGTCCTCTTCATGTGCTAAATAGTTAGATTGTCCAACTGCAGCAGAGCACTCCTCAATCATGGTATCTTCTTTAGAGGCAGAGGTTGTGGCCAGACAGGACTGCACTGACTTCAGTATGGAGTCCCTGCCCAACTCATTGGAATGTCCATCACTTCTTTTTTTCTGAATTAAATAGTTGCAAAAATAGGCAAGCTTTTCGGAAATAATGGCATGTATTTCATCATTTGTAGGCGGTTTCCTTTCGCCAACTGACAAGACTTTGTCCGTGGATGGCTGAAGGCTAAACGAGGGAGAGGAGACCTGCTGCTGATGGGGGGTGGAAGGAGTTCCTCCTGAATGATGTTGGTGTGTTCTAGTCTGTTCACAGTTGAGAGCAGCTAGTGAATCTTTAACTTGTTGACCTTTATGGTGTCTTCTGCCTGAAACATGAGCAACAGTATTGAGCGACATGTTAACATTAGTTTCTTCTGATGAAGACTTAGTGGTAAAAGAGTCGGACGGACAAGTTTTTTGCAAAGTCTCAGAATAATGCTGAACCTTTAGAGGCACAGTCTGTGCTACTTTAAGGCCGTCTCTCTGGAGTGCTGCAGAATTAGTACCAGCGGAAAAGGCACAATTCGAATATTTTCTTTGTTGCAGTCCAGTATTCTGGTTCAAATGTGACCCTTTTAGAAAACGTCTCCTAAAATGTACCGTAGGACATTCCCTTGGTTGTCCACTGTTATTAAAGGATTGTCTTACAGAGTAACCAACTGACGTCCCAAGAGAACTGCTGTGCTGTACAGAGACGTGTGCTGATGTACAAAAGTTAGTCGTAGTATTAATCAGTATGGAGGGCTGGGATCCAGTGCTTACTGTACTTGCCAGTAATTCCTGTTGGTGGTAAAGTCCCTGTGAATTCTGTTGCAATTGTGCATTGCTTTTCTGCAACAGAGCAGGGCCGTATGCCACTCCGTGGTCCCCAGGATTTTGAGAAGCTACCATGTTGTTTTGCATTTCATTCTCAGGGTGAACCACTGGTACATTGATGGCCTGCGGGAATGAACGAGCACCAACGTTACGCCAGTGTTGGCATGCAGAATAGAATCCTCCTTGGCTGTGCGGACATCCAGATCGCATCACATGTAGAGCAATCTTTCAAGTGATGACTTCATTTGCTTTTCAAATCTAGGAAACAAACACAAGGACAAACAGTGATTGGTCGGAGTTCTATCACTACAATATAGGCCTTTTCCACTGCGGGAACCCAACAACAAAGCCAAATGCTACATTACAATATTTCTTCTTTTGAAGAACAACAAAAGTCTTTAAATGACCAAATTCTTCACAATCCCCATACTGTCTTTGCATTCCGGAGCAAATCAAACAGTGAGCTTTTTTCCCAGCATGGTGCAGTCCAGCCTCAAACCTGTCCTGAGGAGAAAATTTAGCTCTGGAGAGTTTATCGGCGATGTGGGATTATAATCTGGTGCCAGTCTTGTGTACTCTTTGCTCCATTCTGTCCTCCTCCTACAGCCGGTGGGGCTCATGTGAGAGTCTCAGCCCATATAAATTCATCCATTATCTGCTTATCCTTTGCAGGACGCGGTGGGCCTGGAATCTATCCCAGCATTTCAAGCTTACATAATGTTTTTTGCTCACCCTAATAAGATAGCTTTGTAAAAATTAAATCTGGTTGATTCCGTTTTGATTATCTGTGTGTGACATTCCAGGTACATCCTAGACAGGTCTCCGGTCAATAACAGGGCTAACACAGAACGCCAACATTCAGAATGACATAACTGTTTTACTGTATAACACCATTACCATGCCGTTTTCAGATTAATCTTAATGATTCCAACCGCTGGTGTTAACTGGTGAAAAAGTAGCCAAGTGCAGTACTATAGAAAATTGAGGATGGATACATAGAGAGTTGGTGTGCAGCCAATCACTGACAGCAAATTGTAAGGCCAGTTAAGATTCACACCTCTACTTATGTGTAAGCTCCAGGTTCCCATGCCGGAAGAGAGCCAATGATTGCTGGGGTATCATTTCATTGAAAACAGGCAAGAAGCAAGTGATCAGACTAAAGAAAGACCAACCATTAAACTGATTCTCACCAGTCAATTTTGAATCCGTTTTTAAAAATTCAATAGAGAATTCTAGCAATATTAAAACACAAATGTCAGTTAAGCCGTTTGAAAAGGGGTTGGGGTACGCAGCTTTTACATTTGGGAAAGTCAACTACTTAGCTAGTCCTGATGAGCAAGTGGCACCTTGCATGGCAGCCCTGCCATCAGTGTATCAATGGGTGAATGACGACATGAAGTGTAGACTTGAAATGTGCTATACAAATCCATTTACAATTTAACTGCAATAATTTCAAATCTTCAGAATGACAACATAAACTTAACTGGTCACCCTCACTGGCTAAATGTCTAGGTTCTCAAGGTAGATGTTCTGGAGTAAGGACCTACTCTACTGTTCCAAACACATCCACAGCGAGGAGAATAACATCTTGACTACGTACAAAGTCACAGAAAACGATGTCCTTCCTCTCCTGCAGGTTGGATGTGAGAAGCTCAGGCAGCAAAGTCCTGCTTGCAATCTGTGTCTTCTTTGCCGTGGCCAGAGACAAAAGTCCTCGGATGATGTCCTCAGCTGATTGCCACAGTGTCCAAAGCCAAATGCAACTCAATGCTCCGAGTCCCTCTGTTGTCCAGTTGAGCCGTCCCCTCTTCCACACATCTCCCAGCCAGCTGATCAGCTGACACCATTCATTGTATCAGATTAACACACAGATGTATTTCCCCCAGCAGGATGCACTTCCTCATTTAGTCAAATGACTCAATGACTAGGGCATATGAGGACACATTCAACAGTTTCTTGCAGTGCTTTATGTCACCAGAATACTTATTAAAATCACTGTTTAGATGTTCTCAGATATGACAATTTGAATGAATTCGCATTACATAAATCAATAATTATATAAGCCGTATTCTAAACTCTACTTGACAACCTCCAATACTAGGAAACCCCATTGTAAACTTGCATTTCAATGTTAATATGATCCTGAACAACTTGCAGATGGCCATGTTATCTGGTTTGGAGAGCCAAGATAGAGCCTGGTAGTTCAGCCTCAGCCAAAAGATGATAGTAAAAGTTAAAAAATTTAATTTTTCAGAACATTTGGCTTTCTCTCATATTTTCCATGTGCCTTCAATGTCAACTGTTTTACAGAAAGCATGGGAACCCTGACATTGTCCCCCATAGTATATTCATTAGAAATTAGTGAAATCTAATCTAGTTGTTTGCCTTCTCCATGACACCGTGTCAGTAGCTACTAAGCAAAGTACACACACACATGCTAATTATTCACTCTGTATGCGCCAATGCTACGGTCTTTTGCATTTTCCAATAGCCAAGCACAAAGCCCTAGCACAGTGGAGTCCTTTGCTTGGACCAACAACAAAGCTGAACTGTTGCTCTTTGATCGGGGTGTGACGAATTTAGGGAAGGAATTTTGCTAACGAACGCGGGTGTCTTCATCATTGTTTCCAAACCTCTTTGCTTATGGCCGTTCACTAGGATGTAACCCTGGAGTTTTCAAACGTATTTGTCCTTTGGAGCGTTTCTAAACTCCTTTGTTTCAGGTTTCAGTGTAAACGTAGCAAAATATATGCATTTTAAAAATGTAAACGTGGTAGTGTGGACAGGGCCTAAGTCTCTGGTCGTAAACCCCCTGATGCTACACTCTCTTCAGGGGAAGTTAGCATGTGTAACATTTTAGAATACTAGGGGCCACAAAGCATTGTAATGGAAATTAAACTACTAGAACTAAACACAAAAGCAAAGCACAGACAGCAATGGATTTGAGGTAATTGAGCAACAATAGGAGACAGACATGCAAAGAGTTGACAAACCCTGTCTGCCTTGTTATATTAGACAAGCTGACTTAGTTTTCGCCAAAGTTGAAATATTTCAACACTGGCGAAAAATTCACGCCACTCGATTCGCGTCAAACGCGTCTGTGCATTGACTACTCAAAATTCGGACCGCGTTTGGCGTGAACACAGCATAAAAAGGCTAAAAACATTGACTTTCTCTGTAGGAATACATGTAGCGTACCGGTGGACTGACCTGGACAGCAAAAGCTATGATTTGCTTGATTCGGCCTAAACCGACGTGACGCATTTCTGTTTTTTTTCCCGGCATTTTTCTTTGGCGATCGCGATTAAAGTGTAAGTGGAACTATTTTATACATAAAGAATCTACGTGTCAAATTTCATTAAGATATATGGATGTTTACATGTCTAAATAATACAGGAAAGTTACGTTAATAAAGAGAAAGCAGTAAGAACACTCGGGCGACAATCTTTACTCTTAAAAAGTATTTCTGTATTTTCGTACTGCTAATATGAGCTAGCATATGAATCCATTTTGTCGCTAGCTTTACACTAGGCAATGAAAATATGCCATCATGTGTGATGTAGACTTGTCGAGGGAGGGGGCTGGCAGAAATGTTTGACGGATGGAAAAAAAATAAAAAAGTTGCGTCAGCGGGAAAAACGAACACAATCGCAGCACTATAAAATGGAGGCAGCTGTTTGTTTAAAGCTCTGAAAACAAAGGCAGACATAACATGTTTTTCATAAGCCAGGCTACATCAAGTATATTCATGCACAATGATCTTACTATTAAATTATGCAAATAATGTTGGTGTGTTTGTGTTTGAGAGAGACTGTCTGTCCATTTGTTGAAAGTCAGCAGTGGCTCTTATGATTAGAAATGTAGATAAACCTCCAATATAATACAGTGCTAGGTTATATATAGAGTTCATAAAATGTAATATTGTTGAGTAAATTTCTCTCTTGTGTGGTTCATGTTCCTGCCTGAAAAGACAGATCGAAGGGAGAAAAAAGATGGATATAGAAAAATCTATTAAATCTGCAATAGTGTATATATATATATATATATATATATATATATATACATACATGGTGAACTGGCAATTTATAGAATTAATCAACCTTATTAAGACATTTAAAACTAATTTAGAAATTTAATTTCTGACTGCCAAAATTAATGTTTTTTGAAGATGCCAAACATCCGGCAAATCCGGAAGAGGAAGACAAGAAAGTGGTCCCAGGAGGCCATGATGCAGGCCCTACAGGAGGTGAAAGCAGGCAGGCTCACTCTACGGCAGGCAGCCCAGCAGTTTGGGGTCCCGAAGTCCAGCCTGAGTGACCGAGTCAGTGGAAGGGTGTCCTCTGACTGTGTCCTGGGTCAGAGGACATGCCTCACCCCTGAAGATGAGGATTCCCTGGTGGAGTACTGCTTGTACTCTGCCAGTTATGAGTTTCCACTGACGAAGCCTCAGGTCCTGGCCCACGCTCTGGCCATTTACAATGAGCGCCATCAGGCAGCACCCAGGCCCGACGTGGTGGATTAACTTCCGGGAGCGGCACCACCATCGCCTTACCGCTCGGACCCCAGACATCATTGACCGTGGGAGGGCATCCTGTGCGGAGTATTTTAGGCTCCTCACCACCACCCTTGAGGAGCACGAGACAGGGTCTGAGCTGGACTCCTCCAGAAGGAAGGTCATCGTGCCCCCTGGTGACATCAGGCCGGATTTCAATTGACCTGGCCCACCTCCTGGACGAAATAAATAATAACTGCCACACCGGTAAGGTCAGGAGGAACGTCACCAAGGCCAGGTTACTGACAGCCCAGGAGATGTCTGATGTGATTGAGGAAGCGGAGGACCGAGCTGCGAGGAGGGAGGAGTGAGGCTCGAGCTGCGAGGAGGGAGGCTCAAGCCAGAGAGCAGCAGCGGGCCGGCAGCAACTTCCTCTACCCTGTCTGGCGGCTCCCACCCCAGCCGCAGAAGACCAGTGTCCCTCGGGGCTACCTCAGCCACCAGCTCCGGACTTTCCATCGCCGGTCCCTCATCCCGCTCTGTCCACTCTTCTGCCTGCCAGCACATCATCGCTCCGAGCCTGCCTGCTGAGGGACACCGCCACCTTCCCCCGTCTCCTGGTCAGTGCACACTTATTTTGCATTTGGAGTCACACAAATGAAGCCGACCCTCCCAAGAGCTCAGAGGGACTGGTGTCGTGGGTCCAGTGTGACCGCTGCCACACGTGGTATCACACCACGTGTGTGGGCTGGGACGAGGAGGATTATTTTCAATGTTATTTGTGTCCTGATTAATTTAGTTGTTGTCTCTTTTGTATTTAGTTTTAGTCTCTTTTATTTAAATAAATATGTATCATCTTTACAAAGATTTGCACAAGTCATTTGTCTTTTGCTTTAACAATGTAGCTTTTCAATCATGAATACTTGTGCTTTTAGTTGTAATATAACTCTTACTCTGCACTGTGTTGATAGTAATTGTTATATACAAGATGTGTGCGTTTGCATACTTGTTAAATGTCATGCATGACCTGGTGTTTTTCAACTGACTGACATGAGAAGAGTTTAACAAAACATCCAGCAGGTGGTGGTATAGACTCAAATGGAAACTACGGAGCTTTTATTGCAGTTTGGAGTTGTTGAAGCTTGATATCTTATTGTGAAGGACAGAACAACGATCCCGGATATGTTGACAGCATTTTGGTGACCCTGTAACAAGTTAATACCCCCGAAAAACCAGAAGTGCTGGCTCTAGTTAAGGCAAAGCTAACTCAAAAAAAATGTAAACGATATTTAGCTCGAAAGGTAAGAAGTTAAAGCTTAGTTTAACACCATTAAAATCAGCTGAAAACGTGATACGATCATTTTTATCAATATTTTAAGGGACATTTTATTCGAATGTTAGCTAAAATCTGTCCGAGACAGGACACGATTCCGTTAACGCATAATAATAATAATAATAATAATAATCAGCAGACTAGTACCAATATTGTTGAAGATTTTAAACGAGAGCATTACTTTTGCTGACCTCAACCTCTGGTGGTCAGCAACCTTAACCTTACAACCACTAGCCTCAGTATTAAAACAACGTGAGCAGGACGGACACACACACACACACACACACACACACACACAGAAAAAAAGCGCGAGTATAACATTTAAATGTTTTTCACAGACTTCGGAGCAGTGGAAAATATATGGATCCTTGAGAGCGAGAGACAGAGAGAAAGAGAAAGAGACATCCAATCTCATGAGCAAACATTTTAACAGTTTGTCTCGTTCAAATGCACATGGCAGTCTCTAGATCTGTCAGATACCGTGCATGTATGTACATACATATGTCTTCAAATTGTACTGCTTTCTTCATAACATAATAATTTGCAAAACGATTTAATCGTAAATCCAGTTTGTTTTCTTCTTCGCGTGCTCGGTCGGTGTCTCCCCGCCCCTGCACCGCCATTGTTCCAACGACGACTGTTAGTTCCGTACGCCGCTACGTACCAGGTCATTTTATGTAGCTGTAAAGCACTTTGAATTGCCTTGTGTACGAATTGTGCTCTATAATTAAACGGGCCTTGTCGTACACTCGCTCCCAGAGAAAACGGCGACGGACAACGAGAGTTTACGGTGGGACAGATTTTAAGAAAAGTTGAGAGGAAAAAAAAGCCTCGACAGTACAACACGTCAAAGGGTCCTGACGCGCAACGCGACTTACCGTCTGACCGCATCGCACCTAACATAACGCACTCCTCCGCGCTCCCTCAAAAACCGACACACACGGTCGACAAAGTAGGAAGGCGCTGAACAAACACCCATGTCCGCTGTCCACAAACGTTCACGGGTCCCGTTGCTCGTGGATGAACGTCAACGCCCCTAGTCCCACTGAGCTCGAGCGCTGCAGCGCTCCACTTCGAGAGAAGGTTACTCTCAGGATTCCGAGTGGCAGCCGACCGGACTCTATATATGCTGCTCGGCGTGGGCTCTGATTGGTGGGTTGAAAGGGGGAGCGTATGATTGGGTGAAAGAAAAAAGAAAGAAACTTGTGGCACAAAAAATGTTGAATATCCTAAAACATTGGACAAATGTTATTGTAAAGTCTTATTGCAGTGAGAAGGGAATAATAATAATAATAATAATACATTTATTTATATAGCACCTTTAAAAACAGGGTTTACAAGGTGCTCTACATAGAAGCAAGGTAAAAACATAACATCAATACAAGTAAACATTTCAGAAAATACATGAGGCAAAGGAGACAATGCCATATAGGCAATGAACACAATAGAGGAATAGAAAATTACAAATACAAAATAAAGCAGAACAGACAAACTAAAATAGGGGAACCAAAGAACTGCATAAAAGGTGTACCAGTCCGGTTTTGGGGAGTGGAGTCAGCAGGAAGAGTAGAGGGTGGTGGGGGAGCTGTAACAGTTCCTAATTTCGTTGCCACCATCTCGCATGGAATGATCTCCTGTATCTGTCCTTGTGACGATGATAATAAAAATGTATATTTTCTTCATCAGACTCGTCTCTCCTGATTGAAATAGAGCTGGTCGTGCTCCTTTAGTAGCCTCAACTTTGTTACCAATAAAATACGACACCTCTCCTGACTAAGTGCATGTGCTGCACAGGAGAAGACCCTCTCAGATGGTGTCGATGAGGCCTGTACACAGTGCCGTAACGGAAACACATAAGGCCCCCCTGCAGAATAACCCTGAGAGGGCCTCCCCCTCCCCCCCATATGTAAGGGATAATGTATTGTCCGGCGGTCATTATCCAAAGATACACGAACAGGACCCAAGCTTTTCTTTTGAGGGAAATTTATTCAATCAGAAAAAACAGCTCAAACAGAGAACAAAGGTATTCCAACAGAAACAAAACATATGCTAGGGCCTATCAAACAGCTCAAATAGAACATCTGTTACAACAACATAACAAATATGCCTACATATAGTCGATACACCGGTAGGCTACTGTCTACAGGTTTGCATTTGAATGCACATGATTTTAGCAAATCTGTGTGCAAAGTCTTTAACCACGCTCTTTACATCTAAACTGATGTTTATTCTCTATGCTAAGGATGGCCACACCTGACAGCCTCTCTTGTGACATGGAGCTTCTGAGATATGTTTTGATCAGTTTTAGCTTGGAAAATGACCTTTCTTACTTAACGGTTACTTTTATTATTGTGTACAGAGCCGTTGTCTTCTCAAAAGGGTTGCAGTGTTGGACAACGTGAAATGAAGTTAAACAACGATGTGGTTGTGGAGATAATTAAGGAAACGTGTCCGATAATGGGCGCAGGGGGTATAGTGAGAGCATAGGTTTAATAAGGTTAATGTATTTTCAAGCACAACACATAGACAGAACAGTACAGCTGTCAAAGTATAACGTTAGCTACGTGGTAATGTTAGCTATAGCAAACAGTACAATACCCGTCTCTTCACCAGCTGGTCGAAAAAGACTTGTAATGTTGGGAAGTTTGGCATTTAATTCAGAAATTTTCTGTTTTGAATTCCGCTTTTGGGCACCACTTTTAAATGTGCGTTTCATTTTTCCTCAAGAGAAATTTCCTCGTAGTTCTCCCAGAATGCACCGCGGCCCAACAATAACACCAGTCCGCGTAGCAGGAGGCCCTAGTGGTTGCCTGTTACGATTGCCTTTACAACTATTATTTAAAACTTATAAAGCCAGTTTAAAATACTTTTTTTATTGTGTAGCTTTATATGAGAGAGACAACTTTGAGGGATATCTTAACGTTATTACGTAATGTAATATTATTTATTTATTACATTATTCGGCCCAGATTCGGCAGCCGATAAACCGGTTGCCATGTCTCAGACAGAATCTGCCCATGTCCGTAACAGCTACACCTGGGCCAGACATGGCAACAGTGAAATGTGCCAAAGGTGGCTCACATTTGGCCGCATCTTAGCCGCCATGCGAGGCCCCCTGTCACTGCGAGGCCCCCCCGCAGTGCGGGGGCTGCGGGGGTGATCTCT
This sequence comes from Cyclopterus lumpus, assembly GCF_009769545.1. Taxonomy (NCBI): domain Eukaryota; kingdom Metazoa; phylum Chordata; class Actinopteri; order Perciformes; family Cyclopteridae; genus Cyclopterus; species Cyclopterus lumpus. The sequence continues at coordinate 1,573,127 of NC_046988.1, forward strand.
ACGGGCCTGCCTGTACACACAGGTATGTGTCTGAAAGTGCAGACTTCATCCACCACCAGGCTGCAGGGTCTGGTCCTGATGGGATTGAAGGCAGACTTTTGGAGATTAGCTCTCGGTCCTCATCCTCAAACAGCTTCTCTAGGGCTGACTTCTTGGCACGCTTGGCATGAATAATACATAAAAATAGTGTTTAGACAAACATGCTACAAAAAAATGCATTAATTTGTATAAATAAAATAAATTTGAAGATATTTATTAGTCGTTTTGACGAATTGTATTAATGGAACAAATCGTAAGATCATAAAAGAGAGTTTACTTATTTTGTGTATCTAGTAATGTTTTATTTGCTACATCAAATAAAGACAAAACGAAAAGAAGGATACGATCTCATGTTATTCGCGTAATGAAGGAACTCAATGTGTCTGCAGCTCTTTAGCGGCTTAACAAGAACCGCGCCGACGGAACGCCGTTACATTGAGTTATGGGCTTTGAGGAAAGTGGGGAGGCCAATGGTCCACATCTGAATCACATGTAAAACGATATATGAACGTTTGTTTTGTAATTCAATTCAATTCAATTCAGTTTATTTTGTATAGCCCAATATCACAAATTACAAATTTGCCTCAGAGGGCTTTACAATCTGTACACATACGACATCCCTGACCTTTGACCTCACATCGGATCAGGAAAAACTCCCCAAAAATAACCTTTGACAGGGAAAAAAGTGAAGAAACCTTCAGGAGAGCAACAGAGGAGGATCCCTCTCCCCGGATGGACAGAAGCAATAGATGTCATGTGTACAGAATGAACAGTGTTACAGAGTTACATAAACACATTACATGAATATGACAATGTATGAATGGAACTCCAATCCATGAAACAGAAGGAGGTAGAGAGGAGGGGGGGGGGCATCAGCAGGGCCAACGCGGGAGGCCGGCTCACCAGCATCAGACACCTCCAGGTCCAATGGACCCTATGAGACGTGAAGTCACAACGACTCCGGGGAGGAAGCAGAGTTAATAAGGTGCAATGGAGAGATGTAAATTCATCCATAAGGAGAGAGAGAAGAGGATTAGACCATCATCTGTTGGATACTAGTCACAAAGAAGGCTGACTCCAGCCTTGGGTGTCCAGCCCTTAACGAGCTGTGACTAATGACTTTGGTCCATGTCGAAACAAGTCTGAGGTGCTTTGGATACAAGTGTTCATAAAATGGTGTAATCACTGCAGTGGAAATCCCAAAGGGAGAGGGGGGACTGTTCATGAGGAGGCTGAAAGAATAGCAAAGAAAGAGGCAGGCAGAGACATGGCACACACACACACACACACACACACACACACACACACACACACACACACACACACACACACACACCGCTGCAGCTGCTTCACAATTACATTTCTGGAGGCTGCAGCGAGGGCCGTCCAGAGAGGCCCGGTCGGCCCCTCAGACGCCGAACACACACTCATCCACTTTTAATGACGGAGCTGCTTTCTCAGTCCCGGTGTGTAACCTGTGGCAACCGCATACTTAACACCTTAAGGGCAGAGGAGAGGAGTCGAGGAACAAGGAAACGGATTGCTCTCACCCAGTCTCTCGCTCAGCTTTGGGGATGAAAAAGGCATTCCACCAATCTGGAAATAAAGCAGACTGGTTTAAAGGCTTGAAAAGTGGCTCACATTGTTATTATAAGAGTCTGGCAACATCTTGGAAAGAACCTCACAGTAATACAAGCTTTCCCTTTATGCAACCTGTTTTGTTATTGAGTCATGTGACATGTCGCTGGAAGACATGGGTTGAGACAGGTGCAATGATGAATCACTGCATGTCTGATGTTAAGCTTACTGCTGTGTTTTAATTACAAATGGTCATGACTGTTATGGATGAGATACAAATGGTGACCGCTTGGATAGAAACCACACAAACATCAGCAGCACCAGAGCTGGAGCCCAAATGGACGAGCGTACAGAAGAGAAGACTCCACCGTGATGTGAGAGGGAAAGAAATGAACGGGGGAAGTGAAACCACACTGGGGATCGAGGGTAATGAGTGCATTAACATGAATATGAATCTGAAAACAGTCCTCAATGTGTCTGCAGCTCTTTAGCGGCTTAACAAGAACCGCGCCGACGGAACGCCGTTACATTGAGTTATGGGCTTTGAGGAAAGTGGGGAGGCCAATGGTCCACATCTGAATCACATGTAAAACGATATATGAACGTTTGTTTTGTAATTCAATTCAATTCAATTCAGTTTATTTTATTTTGTACAGCCCAATATCACAAATTACAAATTTGCCTCAGAGGGCTTTACAATCTGTACACATACGACATCCCTGACCTTTGACCTCACATCGGATCAGGAAAAACTCCCCAAAAATAACCTTTCACAGGGAAAAAAGGGAAGAAACCTTCAGGAGAGCAACAGAGGAGGATCCCTCTCCCCGGATGGACAGAAGCAATAGATGTCATGTGTACAGAATGAACAGTGTTACAAAGTTACATAAACACATTACATGAATATGACAATGTATGAATGGAACTCCAATCCATGAAACAGAAGGAGGTAGAGAGGAGGGGGCGGGGCATCAGCAGGGCCAACGCGGGAGGCCGGCTCACCAGCATCAGACACCTCCAGGTCCAATGGACCCTATGAGACGTGAAGTCACAACGACTCCGGGGAGGAAGCAGAGTTAATAAGGTGCAATGGAGAGATGTAAATTCATCCATAAGTTCTGCAGGGAGCATCGCGCATTGGTGGATGCATTCCAATTGAACGGAGGTGAAGTCCTTAGGACGTTTTGGGGAATATTTGGGCACGAGTGGGGAAGAGTAAAGGCAGTGTTTACAGGAGCAGGAGCAGGCGTCAATGCAAATTGTCCTAGTTATAGGACATGTAAACCTGCACACTCAGACCGACGCAGTATATGAAGATGTACGAAGGGTGTTCACTGTAGCACCAGATTACACTAAAATAGCGACATGTAGACAGGACGAGAAGGAGACTCTACAAAATTACAGGATGAGATTAGAGGAGTGCTTTAGAGCAAACAGCGGCATCCCATATGATGTTGGAGACGCCACCCCCTACCAACAACAGTTAAAACAGGCCTTAATGAATGGTTTCGGCCCAGGAATAGCTGAATATATCCGCAAGTTCAACGTCAACCACAGAACAGGTTCAGTGCAAGAATGCTTAAACTATGCGGAAAATGCAGCCAGCGTGATCAGAGAGAAGAAAAAGAAGAAGTTGACAGCAGCATTTGTAGTATCAGCAGAGGGAGATGTTATTGAGTGAGACAAAGATGGCTTTCTTATCCCCAGCACGTTATCTGGCATTAACAGCTACACTTATGTCACAAGCACATATCACCATTAAGAGATGCACCACTTTGAACCCAGCTACATTACTACCTACACCTGAAGACGGAGAACCTCACAACTGTCAAGAAGAAACCGAGAAAACATGCAAACCACGTCCTGATCTGAAAGATATACCATTAGGCTTTGGCGAGACATGGTTTGTAGACGGTTCATGTTCAAAATCGATAACTGGACAGAACCTGACAGGGTTTGCTGTTCAGTTAAGGCTGAAAACTCCCACACACGTATTCAGCACAAGCAGCAGAATTGGTGGCATTAACTGAAGAGTGCAAAGCAGCAGAAGGGAAAGACATAACAGTGTACACAGACAGAGAGAACGAAACAAGAAAGTGGTTAACCGACGGAGTAGAAACAGACAAAGACGGCTTGTTTAAAATACAAAGCAAACTCCCAGCAAGCTTGTACAACACAGCTGCCCATTTGAGTCATGGGCCATGCCATGTCTCAACAGGAGGGATGGTACGGATGATAAACATGCACTTCCATACATACAATTACACTCAATTTTCCAAAAACATTTGTAGAGCATGTATGGTATGTTGCAGACATAATGCACAAGGAAATGAAAGACCAATGAGAGGGACATTTCCTTCCCCCTCATACCCATTCCAATATTTGAACATGGACTTTATTAAACTAACACCATGCAAAGGCTACAAGTATTGCTTAGTGTTAATATGTCCGTTCTCTAAATGGGTAGACATAATCCCAGCTAAACATGCAGACGCCATAACTGTAGCAAAAGCCATTTGCAAGAGTATCATACCAAACAAAGGGATTCCAGAGAGACTGTACAGTGACAACGGCTCTCATTTTGTAAATCGGGTCATCTCCTTGATGTCCGAACATTTAAACATTCAGTTAAAGGGGCAGAGCACACACTAGCTGACTGGATGAGCCGTCTTTTTAAAAGCAACAAGATCGCTCGAACAAATAACCTGCCAGACATCTCTGTTCCCCTCCAGAACACCCATGTGGAGCCAGGTGACCAGGTCCTCATCAAGGTGGTGAAAAGAAAACATTGGCACCATCCACGCTGGGAAGGTCCATTCACCGTCTTGCTGACCACTCCAACGTCGTTAAAAATCGCAGAGCGGAACACCTGGATACATCAAAGCCACTGCAAAAAGGTAATACCTCTCCAGGCAGACGACGGATAGTGGTGTGAAGTCCGGTTACACGGGGTCGTGGTTCTTTTAGTGGCCACTAGTCTCAACCCGGTGAAGAAATCAACCGAGCCACAATCCATTTAGAAAATGCTTGATAAGGTGTTACTTGCGGTGGCCGCAGTTGCTGCGACCCTAGTGGTCGTAGGACTGCTGAACTATGACGCTCTGCAGTCGAGGCAGAAAAGATGGACACATCTGAAAGACGACCCCTGGGGTCAGGACAGCGGAGAAGAGAAACAACCACGGCTGAAGAATAAATGGTTTTCATATATGCATAAGTTGGCTGACTGAACACAAGATGTTGTACATTCATTACCGATGACGTACATTCTGACAACATGACCTTTGCAATGGACCGCCTGCGGGCCCTCCAGAAGGCCGTGGCCGCCGACCATGCTGTAGACCTGCCAGGAGGGAGTTGCACATCTTTACTTTCATTCTCCTGGTCTTTAACACATCTTTAGTGTAAGTGCAGACTAAGATCAGGGTGCAACTAATAATTGGATTCACTACAAAATATATGCATTTAGTCAATTATTACCTCAGTTTTGTCCATTGTTTCTTTCCTAGCGTTTGGTTTTAGCATTAATAAAACAAGCTAGCACAAAATTAGCAATGTCAAATTTTGAACAATTATTTATATATTAATAATCAGTCTTATTTTGTGATCTTAGCTCCAGGCTAAGATCTTGTAAACTACAAAGGTGAATTGCTAACTATTCTAGGAATGTGTTTTTTTTCACAAATTAAATACGCCATATAACTCTTTCACGCTCCCCAAACTCTACAGTGTCTCTCTATGAAGGGGAGTTTGGATTATTAACGGGTGTAATGGCTACATGCTAATATTTAGATGGACATTATCTCTTGGTTGTGAGCCACTAAGCAATCTAGCTAGCAAATTAGCTTTTTGTTTTTTAATACAACTTCAGGGAGATATTTGTGCATCTGCCCTAAATTATTACCACAGTTGCGTTGCTCAGCCTAAAGAGGGACGTTTTTTTCGGTCCATTAACATTATTGTTAGTGTTAGCTAATCCTGGATATGGTCATTTTCCTTCAGGTTATTTCATGGAGCCCACGGTGTTCACTAATGTAGAAGACCACATGTTCCTCGCCAAAGAGGAGTCCTTCGGCCCCGTCATGGTGGTGTCCAAATTCAAAGATGGGTGAGTCATCAAAACGGCGTGTTGCTGGAGTCGCCGCCGTGCCATTCGAGTCGCTAACCGCTGTTCTCTGTCACGTCCTGCGTACCACAGCGACGTGGACGGCGTGCTGCGGAGGGCCAACGACACCGAGTACGGCCTGGCCTCGGGCGTGTTCACCCGCGACATCAACAAGGCCATGTACGTGAGCGAGCGGCTCGACGCCGGAACGGTGTTCGTCAACACCTACAATAAGACCGACGTGGCGTCACCTTTTGGGGGCTTCAAACAGTCCGGCTTCGGCAAAGACCTCGGTGAGTAGAGACACGGGTGGCATGGCATGGATGGATCCTTTGGCACAAGATTAGAAAGTCGCCTTATTTTCTTTGTTTTATTCTTACTTTAGTGGAACATTTGTGTTGTTTCTATGTTGACTGCAATTTGGTGTGAACTTAATCAAAGAGAGGAATGGATTTAATCACAGCTTAGACCAGTGGAGATAAAAGGGCTCGTGAAAGAAAACATTTCTGGTACTATAAAATCTGCTCATTATTTCTGGATTCTTGAAATACAGGATACTTGAACCTCTTTCGGGCTTCTTAAAAATCAATCAAAGCAAATCTGAATGTCTGAAAAAAAATGGTTGAAGCAACTCAATCCAGTGATCTTTGTTTCCACTGTGCGGCCCACAGGAGAGGATGCTCTCATGGAATACCTCAAGACCAAAGCCGTGACTGTGGAGTACTGAGGCACAGACCCTGCCAACGAACTCTGACCCACATCTGAACAGGAAGGGACTCGTCTGTCGGCTCGTCAGACATCCAGCTTCTGGACCGTGTGTGTGTGTGTGTGTGTGTGTGTGTGTGTGTGTGTGTGTGTGTGTGTGTGTGTGTGTGCGTGCGTCTGTGTGCTGTATGAATGAGAGCCACAGTTTGGATCACGTGCCTGTTTTTTTTTTTATACATTGAAATGAACCACAGTGAATAAAATAATACATTTCGGTAATGGTACACATTTTGCTAACCACTAATAAAGCTAAACTGCTGTTTTAGGAATATAAATGAAGTTTCACTGCTCCGAACACCTACAATCAGCAGGATTTATTGAACGACTAGATAGCACAATAGAATACAATGTTTGGTTCCGGTAATGTTTAGTATATATTGTCTAACAGTAGAGGACTCTATGGCAGACCTTACTATCTTACCAAGTTCGGACCATTTTTTAGCAAAGATGAGCACATGGGAGAGAACACAGTAGCATTGTATCAAGATCCTAAAAGGAGAGTTGGCTCCTAATTTAGGGCCCTTTCAAGCACACTAACTGCTGGCTGCATAGGGGAGCATCTTGGATTCAACTCACCCACTGGATGAAGGTACATCAGTTGTCTACTGAAAGCTGCATCATTGATAACTCCTAAACAGATACTCATCTCCTTTGTGGTGCAGCCTGGTTACAAAGCCAGTGTGGCACATGCACACTCATACAGCTGCTAATGACTTCTATGCCCATGGATGGCATTGCAAGGCAAGCGCCTGAGTGGTTCACCACAGAACCAGGAGACAGCCGACCTCATCATCAGGAAGCTTCAGTCCGTCTGTCTGTGTTGATGCCATCGGAGTGCAAAATGAGTATGGGCTTGAAATTAAATTGCAGCAGGGTTTGAGTCGGTACTGTTTTGGTGGGCGACAATGAACAAAAGTGTCAAGTGGATAAATAGCATTACAACGAACAACGATTTGATCATTTGAACCGTGATACAATAGAAGGGCCTTAGACATAATCTGAGCTGAGAGTCTGCAAAATGTTTGGATCTGCCTGTTGTACTTTCATCCCAAATATAGAGTTGAGTTTTATGACTTGTCAACTATTTCTTTTTTATTATAGTTAGTTTTAACTATGTACTTGCTCTGTGGTACTCTGAGAATAAAGTGTGCCTTACAAATAGAATGCATTATTATTATTATTATTACTTTAAGCTTACAAGGCTGGAAAAGGCGAAAGATCATGAGATCTCTTTGTGCCGACTGCTGGGCAGGTAACAGATCTACGCCGGTCTGCCCGGGGGCGGGCACTGGATCTCTGTTCCATGGGATATATTGTATGTAATTATTAGTGTGATTCAGTTTGTAATTGTGTTTGCTGTACTTTTTATCTAAATCATTTTTATCGTAACTGGAATCATCAGGGCTGCACGGTGGCGTAGTGGCTAGCACTGTCGCCTCACAGCAAGAGGGCCGCGGGTTCAATTCCCGGTCGGAGCGGTCCTTCTGTGTGGAGTTTGCATGTTCTCCCCGTGGCAGCGTGGGTTCTCTCCGGGCTCTCCGGCTTCCTCCCACAGTCCAAAGACATGCTGCAGGTTAATTGATCTCTAAATGTCCCATAGGTGTGAATGTGAGAGTGAATGGTTGTATGTCCCTACATGTGCCCTCGATGGACTGGCGGCCTGTCCAGGGTGTCCCCTGCCTTCGCCCTATGTCAGCTGGGATAGGCTCCAGCGCCCCGCGACCCTAATGAGGATAAGCGGTATTGAAAATGGATGGATGGATGGATGGAATCATCAATTCGGCAGAGTTTTGTTCGACGGAGCTCTCAGACGGGGAAACTCGCTTAGAGAAAGCCGTCATTTCTTAACAGGTGGCCAATTTCAACAAATAGTAATAAGGACCAACAGCAACACGAGTTGCTTGAAGGCACTTGGGGGAAAGCAAATACTTTAATATTCATTAATTTGTTGTCAGACTGTTAGTGAAGGCACTAAATCCAATTTGGTTTGTGAGGTATGATGAGGTATATGACTGGTGTAATTAAATGCCTCAACACATACTGAAAGTATTGAGGAAATGGAAAGAACAAAAGAGTCTCTCTGTTTATGGTTTCATACATGTACAGGTAACAGCAGTTTATCATATTTCAAAACTGAGAAGAAAAATGTGATACAGGCTTATGTTCATTCATAACGTCTGTCTCAGAATCAGCAGTAATGTAGGTACCAGTAAGGAGTTGTTTTTATGTCCTTAGCTTGGGTTTGGTAAGAGAGTCTATTATTGTCACTTCATGTTAAAAACACAAATATAATGTTAAAAAAAGTAGATCATGAAGGTCAAACTTGAGTTTATTGCTATTTTCAGTGGGAAAAAAGGGATTTCTGAGGTTCACCGAGGTCACTGTGAACAAAGAAGTTGAAACTGGATACATTTGTTTTCTTTTAGAGAAAGACAGCTCAGAGCTCTGACCTTCAAACTGAGGGGGGTTGGTGGTGGTGATAAGGCACCCAGGTCTCAGTTGGTGGGAGAGATGTTTGGAATCCAAAATATTTGATACTATGCAGCTGTGTATTAAAATCCACATGACAAATGCTGTGGTCTGGGTCAGTTCTGGGCTTTTACAGTTAAACATGTATTTATTATTTGGACAAAGAGATGATGTCCTCAGCTGAGTGCCACAGTGTCCAAAGCCAAATGCAACTCAATGCTCCGAGTCCCTCTGTTGTCCAGTTGAGCCGTCCCCTCTTCCACACATCTCCCAGCCAGCTGATCAGCTGACACCATTCATTGTATCAGATTAACACACAGATGTATTTCCCCCAGCAGGATGCACTTCCTCATTTAGTCAAATGACTCAATGACTAGGGCATATGAGGACACATTCAACAGTTTATCTTGCAGTGCTTTCTGTCACCAGAAGCATTATTTCAATAATTTCATGTTTATTAAATCACTTTGGAATAATTCACAATAGAAGAATGCATAAATCAACTTTTGGGTCTTACTCAATTCATATCAGCTCTGTGTTCTTGGGCCTGATCTTCATGACTCATGAGGTAAATCTACAGCACAAAGGTAGATACAAGTTACACCAACAGTTACAAACCACTGACCAGTCATCTTTAACCCAATAATAACAGGGTCAAATAGATTTGTTTTTGCCTAACAACTTTTCACACATCAAATGAATACATTTCCTCTTCTGCACATTAACACACTTAGCAGTTGTTGTTCTATTTCCATCTGAACAGAGTTAATACTTGAGGTTCATCGCAAATGATTTAAAGATTCACAAGGAATATGTGAATATCAACTGGAGCGTAGATGGTACACCGGTTACAGACAAAGACAGAGGATCATGCGATTTGTGTGACCGGACAGTGCTCGGGCTGATCCAGGAACAGCGTCTGGAACATGTGGTTGTAGAAGGAGGGGTGGTAGAGGCAGGCCCTGGCGCAGTCTGGGCTGAAGTTGAACTCCAGGATCTGAGGCTTCATGACGCGCTCACCTGACCCAGGATCAGAGCACACACAAATGAGACGATTACACAGCACAGAAACCAGGGTCAAAGGTTAGAATCCTACACAAAGACATCCACGGGGCAAAGAACTGTACATCTAGTATTTGATTAATTGTTTAGTCTATGTGATGTGAGAATATATACGGTAGATGGGAACTTGTATTGTTTGCATGGAGGGGTAAGTCCCTTTCTGATTGACATTTGAGACCCCCTGGAAGCCTCAACAGCTACATGTTGGTTGGTTGTGTTGAAGAATAAGCGTACGGGACCTTATGAGATACAGTCTGGGATGCAGAGCCACCGATAATTATATTAGATATCCGTTTGAAATGGACTCCAGAAGCCGGATCGGGTATCGGTGACAACGAGCCGGTCTGGTATCGGATATCGTTATTTTGATCAAAATGTATTTATTCATATTTTGTTTTACAAACTTAATAAAGCAATGTTTATTTCAAGCCTGATGTTTCCTTACACATAAAGGCATGATCCCAGTGAGGTATACATCTTATTTATTAATACCTGAAGCCCAATCATCGGGACCGAAGCTCAGATCTGGGCGTCCCTAGTTTGGGCTCGGGCTCTGAACCCGGAGGCTCAAACAATAACGCTTCCTTATCTCGCTGATAAATCACGTAAAGAACAGCCGCTCACCATTTTGCCCCGTACTCCACTTCAGCATGAGGTCCACGGCATAGATGGCCCGGGACGACGGGTACGGACACACACCACACGGAGCCGGGCGGCACGAGGCGGCCTGGAAGAACTCCCCGAAGGCCTTGAACGCCTCTGCCTGTGAGGGGGAGGAAGAGGAAGGAGGGGTTGCGTTCAAACGCTCACGTGCATGTTAGCGGTGAAATGTCCTGAAACCGGATCAGAGTGATTGTTGTGAAACAGATATTATCCATGGAATGAATAATACGCCTGGAGAGATATTCCTGAGCGTCTGTGTGAAGGCAACCAAAACTAACTCAACGGATTGTGTGTCCGTGATATGTTTTGAACCCAGGTTTGACTTATTCTACCCAGATCTGGGGTCTCTATATTTAGAACATCCACATTGAATGTTTGCACACGTTCAAAGGAGGAAATGCACTTATGCCAAAAAATATAATATTCGGATTTATAAAACCTTGCGTATGCCTGCCAGTGAGCTTTTTAGGAAGTGGAAGTGCTTGTGGATGAAGAGCTCCATGAACACGGGTCCCGTGCTAATTCTTCCATTTACACAATGTATGCGTGCATTAAAGCGTATCAACATGTAGTCATATCAATAATCTGATATATGTCTTCACTGTTGGAACGTGTTATCCAATCACCTACACTCAATATATGCACATTTAGAAATGATTGTATCCTTTTGCTTGTTTGATTCACATCATGAAGAACGTCAACACGGTGGTTTTCTTGTAATGGCACCTGAATATATTTCGTGGTATTTCTCTTTTTGTTGCTGCCTGCATCGGGTCAAGGGTCACGCAGCAGCTACAGGTAGTCTGCACATCCTCAGTCACAATCAGTGGTATCCACCATCCCGGATATTAATAGGTGAATGCAATTTATTTACTTGTGTTTTCTGATGGAATTATGATTAGGACTGGTAATGAGGACATGGAGAGATCGTATGAACGATGTCTCTGGCTTTATTTTTCACACAATCCCCAAGTGATGGTGGAGAGGGCAGTGTCAAACATCATTGGAGCGATTTTAACACTTAATGAAAACTAAAATCATACTTGGTGACAGTATTAGAAGGTTGTTCCGTGATGTGGTCATATTTTTCCCAGATGTGGTCATATTCGGTCATATTCTTCCGAGATGTAGTCATGTTCTTCCCAGATGTGGTCATGTTCTACCCAGATATGGTCATATTCGGTCATATTCTTCCCAGATGTAGTCATGTTCTTCCCAGATGTAGTCATGTTCTTCCCAGATGTGGTCATGTTCTACCCAGATATGGTCATATTCGGTCATATTCTTCCCAGATGTGGTCATATTCGGTCATATTCTTCCGAGATGTAGTCATGTTCTTCCCAGATGTGGTCATATTCTTCCCAGATGTCATATTCTTCCCAGATGTGGTCATATTCTGTCATGTTCTTCCCAGATGTCATATTCTTCCCAGATGTGGTCATATTCGGTCATGTTCTACCCAGATATGGTCATATTCGGTCATATTCTTCCCAGATGTGGTCATGTTCTACCCAGATATGGTCATATTCGGTCATATTCTTCCGAGATGTAGTCATGTTCTTCCCAGATGTGGTCATATTCGGTCATATTCTTCCCAGATGTGGTCATATTCTTCCCAGATGTGGTCATATTCTTCCGAGATGTGGTCATGTTCTTCCCAGATGTGGTCATATTCGGTCATATTCTTCCCAGATGTGGTCATATTCTTCCCAGATGTGGTCATATTCGGTCATATTCTTCCGAGATGTAGTCATGTTCTACCCAGATATGGTCATATTCGGTCATATTCTTCCCAGATGTGGTCATATTCGGTCATATTCTTCCGAGATGTAGTCATGTTCTTCCCAGATGTAGTCATGTTCTACCCAGATATGGTCATGTTCTACCCAGATATGGTCATATTCGGTCATATTCTTCCCAGATGTAGTCATGTTCTTCCCAGATGTGGTCATGTTCTACCCAGATATGGTCATATTCGGTCATATTCTTCCCAGATGTGGTCATATTCTACCCAGATATGGTCATATTCGGTCATATTCTTCCCAGATGTAGTCATGTTCTTCCCAGATGTGGTCATGTTCTACCCAGATATGGTCATATTCGGTCATATTCTTCCCAGATGTGGTCATATTCTACCCAGATATGGTCATATTCGGTCATATTCTTCCCAGATGTGGTCATATTCTACCCAGATATGCTCATATTTGGTCATATTCTTCCCAGATGTGGTCATATTCGGTCATATTCTTCCGAGATGTAGTCATATTCTACCCAGATGTGGTCATATTCGGTCATATTCTTCCCAGATGTGGTCATATTCGGTCATATTCTTCCGAGATGTAGTCATATTCTACCCAGATATGGTCATATTCGGTCATATTCTTCCCAGATGTGGTCATATTCGGTCATATTCTTCCGAGATGTAGTCATGTTCTTCCCAGATGTGGTCATGTTCTACCTAGATGTGGTCATATTCTTCCCAGATGTGGTCATATTCGGTCATATTCTTCAGAGATGTAGTCATGTTCTACCTAGATGTGGTCATATTCTACCCAGATGTGGTCATATTCGGTCATATTCTTCCCAGATGTAGTCATGTTCTTCCCAGATGTGGTCATGTTCTACCCAGATATGGTCATATTCTTCCCAGATGTGGTCATATTCGGTCATATTCTTCCGAGATGTAGTCATGTTCTTCCCAGATGTGGTCATGTTCTACCCAGATATGGTCATATTCGGTCATATTCTTCCCAGATGTGGTCATATTCTTCCCAGATGTGGTCATATTCGGTCATATTCTTCCGAGATGTAGTCATGTTCTTCCCAGATGTGGTCATGTTCTACCCAGATATGGTCATATTCGGTCATATTCTTCCCAGATGTGGTCATATTCTACCCAGATATGGTCATATTCGGTCATATTCTTCCCAGATGTGGTCATATTCTACCCAGATATGCTCATATTCGGTCATATTCTTCCCAGATGTGGTCATATTCGGTCATATTCTTCCCAGATGTAGTCATGTTCTTCCCAGATGTGGTCATATTCGGTCATATTCTTCCGAGATGTAGTCATGTTCTACCCAGATATGGTCATATTCTTCCCAGATGTGGTCATATTCTTCCCAGATGTGGTCATATTCGGTCATATTCTTCCGAGATGTAGTCATATTCTTCCCAGATGTGGTCATGTTCTACCCAGATGTGGTCATATTCGGTCATATTCTTCCCAGATGTAGTCATATTCTTCCCAGATGTGCTCATGTTCTACCCAGATGTGGTCGTATTCGGTCATATTCTTCCCAGATGTGGTCATATTCGGTCATATTCTTCCCTTATTCACATAGTGTACTTACTTCCACCCCCTTCCATGGATACAGTGGGTACTGCTTCTCAAACATGGGGATGAAGTCATCGTAGTGCACCTAGAGAGACACAGATGACAGTTAACGACAGCTTCAGGATCCGAGCTTCATGGTTTACATTAGATTATCATGTATGTTGCTAAAGCAGAGGATCAGTTTATTATTATTCCTTGTTTTATTTAAGTGATTATTTGTTCGCCTCGATTTGATAGTTGTCAGTGAAGATAGACAGTAAACACAGAGAAAGATTACGACACGGAAGAAAAGAACATTGACTTAAATTAAAATTCTATATTTTTATAAAAAGATCAATATTAAACAAGGCCAGTGTTTTCCACAGGATTTAGTGAGACTGTGGTGGGTTGACATCCGACCCTCTAGGGGGGGGTGTTGGGGGTGCTCCCCTAGAAGAAGACTTTGAGCTAGACTGGGTTTCATCCAATCAGAAGATCGGCAGGCTCTCAACCAGTCCGCATCTACACTGGATCCCAGATTGATCCCGAATTAATGTAAATGTCAATTCCTCTGGTATCAGTGTATGAAGGGGGTTGGTGGTGGTGATAAGGCACCCAGGTCTCAGTTGGTGGGAGAGATGTTTGGAATCCAAAATATTTGATACTATGCAGCTGTGTATTAAAATCCACATGACAAATGCTGTGGTCTGGGTCAGTTCTGGGCTTTTACAGTTAAACATGTATTTATTATTTGGACAAAGAGATGATGTCCTCAGCTGAGTGCCACAGTGTCCAAAGCCAAATGCAACTCAATGCTCCGAGTCCCTCTGTTGTCCAGTTGAGCCGTCCCCTCTTCCACACATCTCCCAGCCAGCTGATCAGCTGACACCATTCATTGTATCAGATTAACACACAGATGTATTTCCCCCAGCAGGATGCACTTCCTCATTTAGTCAAATGACTCAATGACTAGGGCATATGAGGACACATTCAACAGTTTATCTTGCAGTGCTTTCTGTCACCAGAAGCATTATTTCAATAATTTCATGTTTATTAAATCACTTTGGAATAATTCACAATAGAAGAATGCATAAATCAACTTTTGGGTCTTACTCAATTCATATCAGCTCTGTGTTCTTGGGCCTGATCTTCATGACTCATGAGGTAAATCTACAGCACAAAGGTAGATACAAGTTACACCAACAGTTACAAACCACTGACCAGTCATCTTTAACCCAATAATAACAGGGTCAAATAGATTTGTTTTTGCCTAACAACTTTTCACACATCAAATGAATACATTTCCTCTTCTGCACATTAACACACTTAGCAGTTGTTGTTCTATTTCCATCTGAACAGAGTTAATACTTGAGGTTCATCGCAAATGATTTAAAGATTCACAAGGAATATGTGAATATCAACTGGAGCGTAGATGGTACACCGGTTACAGACAAAGACAGAGGATCATGCGATTTGTGTGACCGGACAGTGCTCGGGCTGATCCAGGAACAGCGTCTGGAACATGTGGTTGTAGAAGGAGGGGTGGTAGAGGCAGGCCCTGGCGCAGTCTGGGCTGAAGTTGAACTCCAGGATCTGAGGCTTCATGACGCGCTCACCTGACCCAGGATCAGAGCACACACAAATGAGACGATTACACAGCACAGAAACCAGGGTCAAAGGTTAGAATCCTACACAAAGACATCCACGGGGCAAAGAACTGTACATCTAGTATTTGATTAATTGTTTAGTCTATGTGATGTGAGAATATATACGGTAGATGGGAACTTGTATTGTTTGCATGGAGGGGTAAGTCCCTTTCTGATTGACATTTGAGACCCCCTGGAAGCCTCAACAGCTACATGTTGGTTGGTTGTGTTGAAGAATAAGCGTACGGGACCTTATGAGATACAGTCTGGGATGCAGAGCCACCGATAATTATATTAGATATCCGTTTGAAATGGACTCCAGAAGCCGGATCGGGTATCGGTGACAACGAGCCGGTCTGGTATCGGATATCGTTATTTTGATCAAAATGTATTTATTCATATTTTGTTTTACAAACTTAATAAAGCAATGTTTATTTCAAGCCTGATGTTTCCTTACACATAAAGGCATGATCCCAGTGAGGTATACATCTTATTTATTAATACCTGAAGCCCAATCATCGGGACCGAAGCTCAGATCTGGGCGTCCCTAGTTTGGGCTCGGGCTCTGAACCCGGAGGCTCAAACAATAACGCTTCCTTATCTCGCTGATAAATCACGTAAAGAACAGCCGCTCACCATTTTGCCCCGTACTCCACTTCAGCATGAGGTCCACGGCATAGATGGCCCGGGACGACGGGTACGGACACACACCACACGGAGCCGGGCGGCACGAGGCGGCCTGGAAGAACTCCCCGAAGGCCTTGAACGCCTCTGCCTGTGAGGGGGAGGAAGAGGAAGGAGGGGTTGCGTTCAAACGCTCACGTGCATGTTAGCGGTGAAATGTCCTGAAACCGGATCAGAGTGATTGTTGTGAAACAGATATTATCCATGGAATGAATAATACGCCTGGAGAGATATTCCTGAGCGTCTGTGTGAAGGCAACCAAAACTAACTCAACGGATTGTGTGTCCGTGATATGTTTTGAACCCAGGTTTGACTTATTCTACCCAGATCTGGGGTCTCTATATTTAGAACATCCACATTGAATGTTTGCACACGTTCAAAGGAGGAAATGCACTTATGCCAAAAAATATAATATTCGGATTTATAAAACCTTGCGTATGCCTGCCAGTGAGCTTTTTAGGAAGTGGAAGTGCTTGTGGATGAAGAGCTCCATGAACACGGGTCCCGTGCTAATTCTTCCATTTACACAATGTATGCGTGCATTAAAGCGTATCAACATGTAGTCATATCAATAATCTGATATATGTCTTCACTGTTGGAACGTGTTATCCAATCACCTACACTCAATATATGCACATTTAGAAATGATTGTATCCTTTTGCTTGTTTGATTCACATCATGAAGAACGTCAACACGGTGGTTTTCTTGTAATGGCACCTGAATATATTTCGTGGTATTTCTCTTTTTGTTGCTGCCTGCATCGGGTCAAGGGTCACGCAGCAGCTACAGGTAGTCTGCACATCCTCAGTCACAATCAGTGGTATCCACCATCCCGGATATTAATAGGTGAATGCAATTTATTTACTTGTGTTTTCTGATGGAATTATGATTAGGACTGGTAATGAGGACATGGAGAGATCGTATGAACGATGTCTCTGGCTTTATTTTTCACACAATCCCCAAGTGATGGTGGAGAGGGCAGTGTCAAACATCATTGGAGCGATTTTAACACTTAATGAAAACTAAAATCATACTTGGTGACAGTATTAGAAGGTTGTTCCGTGATGTGGTCATATTTTTCCCAGATGTGGTCATATTCGGTCATATTCTTCCGAGATGTAGTCATGTTCTTCCCAGATGTGGTCATGTTCTACCCAGATATGGTCATATTCGGTCATATTCTTCCGAGATGTAGTCATGTTCTTCCCAGATGTAGTCATGTTCTTCCCAGATGTGGTCATGTTCTACCCAGATATGGTCATATTCGGTCATATTCTTCCCAGATGTGGTCATATTCGGTCATATTCTTCCGAGATGTAGTCATGTTCTTCCCAGATGTGGTCATATTCTTCCCAGATGTCATATTCTTCCCAGATGTGGTCATATTCTGTCATGTTCTTCCCAGATGTCATATTCTTCCCAGATGTGGTCATATTCGGTCATGTTCTACCCAGATATGGTCATATTCGGTCATATTCTTCCCAGATGTGGTCATGTTCTACCCAGATATGGTCATATTCGGTCATATTCTTCCGAGATGTAGTCATGTTCTTCCCAGATGTGGTCATATTCGGTCATATTCTTCCCAGATGTGGTCATATTCTTCCCAGATGTGGTCATATTCTTCCGAGATGTGGTCATGTTCTTCCCAGATGTGGTCATATTCGGTCATATTCTTCCCAGATGTGGTCATATTCTTCCCAGATGTGGTCATATTCGGTCATATTCTTCCGAGATGTAGTCATGTTCTACCCAGATATGGTCATATTCGGTCATATTCTTCCCAGATGTGGTCATATTCGGTCATATTCTTCCGAGATGTAGTCATGTTCTTCCCAGATGTGGTCATGTTCTACCCAGATATGGTCATATTCTACCCAGATATGGTCATATTCGGTCATATTCTTCCCAGATGTAGTCATGTTCTTCCCAGATGTGGTCATGTTCTACCCAGATATGGTCATATTCGGTCATATTCTTCCCAGATGTGGTCATATTCTACCCAGATATGGTCATATTCGGTCATATTCTTCCCAGATGTAGTCATGTTCTTCCCAGATGTGGTCATGTTCTACCCAGATATGGTCATATTCGGTCATATTCTTCCCAGATGTGGTCATATTCTACCCAGATATGGTCATATTCGGTCATATTCTTCCCAGATGTGGTCATATTCTACCCAGATATGCTCATATTTGGTCATATTCTTCCCAGATGTGGTCATATTCGGTCATATTCTTCCGAGATGTAGTCATATTCTACCCAGATGTGGTCATATTCGGTCATATTCTTCCCAGATGTGGTCATATTCGGTCATATTCTTCCGAGATGTAGTCATATTCTACCCAGATATGGTCATATTCGGTCATATTCTTCCCAGATGTGGTCATATTCGGTCATATTCTTCCGAGATGTAGTCATGTTCTTCCCAGATGTGGTCATGTTCTACCTAGATGTGGTCATATTCTTCCCAGATGTGGTCATATTCGGTCATATTCTTCAGAGATGTAGTCATGTTCTACCTAGATGTGGTCATATTCTACCCAGATGTGGTCATATTCGGTCATATTCTTCCCAGATGTAGTCATGTTCTTCCCAGATGTGGTCATGTTCTACCCAGATATGGTCATATTCTTCCCAGATGTGGTCATATTCGGTCATATTCTTCCGAGATGTAGTCATGTTCTTCCCAGATGTGGTCATGTTCTACCCAGATATGGTCATATTCGGTCATATTCTTCCCAGATGTGGTCATATTCTTCCCAGATGTGGTCATATTCGGTCATATTCTTCCGAGATGTAGTCATGTTCTTCCCAGATGTGGTCATGTTCTACCCAGATATGGTCATATTCGGTCATATTCTTCCCAGATGTGGTCATATTCTACCCAGATATGGTCATATTCGGTCATATTCTTCCCAGATGTGGTCATATTCTACCCAGATATGCTCATATTCGGTCATATTCTTCCCAGATGTGGTCATATTCGGTCATATTCTTCCCAGATGTAGTCATGTTCTTCCCAGATGTGGTCATATTCGGTCATATTCTTCCGAGATGTAGTCATGTTCTACCCAGATATGGTCATATTCTTCCCAGATGTGGTCATATTCTTCCCAGATGTGGTCATATTCGGTCATATTCTTCCGAGATGTAGTCATATTCTTCCCAGATGTGGTCATGTTCTACCCAGATGTGGTCATATTCGGTCATATTCTTCCCAGATGTAGTCATATTCTTCCCAGATGTGCTCATGTTCTACCCAGATGTGGTCGTATTCGGTCATATTCTTCCCAGATGTGGTCATATTCGGTCATATTCTTCCCTTATTCACATAGTGTACTTACTTCCACCCCCTTCCATGGATACAGTGGGTACTGCTTCTCAAACATGGGGATGAAGTCATCGTAGTGCACCTAGAGAGACACAGATGACAGTTAACGACAGCTTCAGGATCCGAGCTTCATGGTTTACATTAGATTATCATGTATGTTGCTAAAGCAGAGGATCAGTTTATTATTATTCCTTGTTTTATTTAAGTGATTATTTGTTCGCCTCGATTTGATAGTTGTCAGTGAAGATAGACAGTAAACACAGAGAAAGATTACGACACGGAAGAAAAGAACATTGACTTAAATTAAAATTCTATATTTTTATAAAAAGATCAATATTAAACAAGGCCAGTGTTTTCCACAGGATTTAGTGAGACTGTGGTGGGTTGACATCCGACCCTCTAGGGGGGGGTGTTGGGGGTGCTCCCCTAGAAGAAGACTTTGAGCTAGACTGGGTTTCATCCAATCAGAAGATCGGCAGGCTCTCAACCAGTCCGCATCTACACTGGATCCCAGATTGATCCCGAATTAATGTAAATGTCAATTCCTCTGGTATCAGTGTATGAAGGGGGTTGGTGGTGGTGATAAGGCACCCAGGTCTCAGTTGGTGGGAGAGATGTTTGGAATCCAAAATATTTGATACTATGCAGCTGTGTATTAAAATCCACATGACAAATGCTGTGGTCTGGGTCAGTTCTGGGCTTTTACAGTTAAACATGTATTTATTATTTGGACAAAGAGATGATGTCCTCAGCTGAGTGCCACAGTGTCCAAAGCCAAATGCAACTCAATGCTCCGAGTCCCTCTGTTGTCCAGTTGAGCCGTCCCCTCTTCCACACATCTCCCAGCCAGCTGATCAGCTGACACCATTCATTGTATCAGATTAACACACAGATGTATTTCCCCCAGCAGGATGCACTTCCTCATTTAGTCAAATGACTCAATGACTAGGGCATATGAGGACACATTCAACAGTTTATCTTGCAGTGCTTTCTGTCACCAGAAGCATTATTTCAATAATTTCATGTTTATTAAATCACTTTGGAATAATTCACAATAGAAGAATGCATAAATCAACTTTTGGGTCTTACTCAATTCATATCAGCTCTGTGTTCTTGGGCCTGATCTTCATGACTCATGAGGTAAATCTACAGCACAAAGGTAGATACAAGTTACACCAACAGTTACAAACCACTGACCAGTCATCTTTAACCCAATAATAACAGGGTCAAATAGATTTGTTTTTGCCTAACAACTTTTCACACATCAAATGAATACATTTCCTCTTCTGCACATTAACACACTTAGCAGTTGTTGTTCTATTTCCATCTGAACAGAGTTAATACTTGAGGTTCATCGCAAATGATTTAAAGATTCACAAGGAATATGTGAATATCAACTGGAGCGTAGATGGTACACCGGTTACAGACAAAGACAGAGGATCATGCGATTTGTGTGACCGGACAGTGCTCGGGCTGATCCAGGAACAGCGTCTGGAACATGTGGTTGTAGAAGGAGGGGTGGTAGAGGCAGGCCCTGGCGCAGTCTGGGCTGAAGTTGAACTCCAGGATCTGAGGCTTCATGACGCGCTCACCTGACCCAGGATCAGAGCACACACAAATGAGACGATTACACAGCACAGAAACCAGGGTCAAAGGTTAGAATCCTACACAAAGACATCCACGGGGCAAAGAACTGTACATCTAGTATTTGATTAATTGTTTAGTCTATGTGATGTGAGAATATATACGGTAGATGGGAACTTGTATTGTTTGCATGGAGGGGTAAGTCCCTTTCTGATTGACATTTGAGACCCCCTGGAAGCCTCAACAGCTACATGTTGGTTGGTTGTGTTGAAGAATAAGCGTACGGGACCTTATGAGATACAGTCTGGGATGCAGAGCCACCGATAATTATATTAGATATCCGTTTGAAATGGACTCCAGAAGCCGGATCGGGTATCGGTGACAACGAGCCGGTCTGGTATCGGATATCGTTATTTTGATCAAAATGTATTTATTCATATTTTGTTTTACAAACTTAATAAAGCAATGTTTATTTCAAGCCTGATGTTTCCTTACACATAAAGGCATGATCCCAGTGAGGTATACATCTTATTTATTAATACCTGAAGCCCAATCATCGGGACCGAAGCTCAGATCTGGGCGTCCCTAGTTTGGGCTCGGGCTCTGAACCCGGAGGCTCAAACAATAACGCTTCCTTATCTCGCTGATAAATCACGTAAAGAACAGCCGCTCACCATTTTGCCCCGTACTCCACTTCAGCATGAGGTCCACGGCATAGATGGCCCGGGACGACGGGTACGGACACACACCACACGGAGCCGGGCGGCACGAGGCGGCCTGGAAGAACTCCCCGAAGGCCTTGAACGCCTCTGCCTGTGAGGGGGAGGAAGAGGAAGGAGGGGTTGCGTTCAAACGCTCACGTGCATGTTAGCGGTGAAATGTCCTGAAACCGGATCAGAGTGATTGTTGTGAAACAGATATTATCCATGGAATGAATAATACGCCTGGAGAGATATTCCTGAGCGTCTGTGTGAAGGCAACCAAAACTAACTCAACGGATTGTGTGTCCGTGATATGTTTTGAACCCAGGTTTGACTTATTCTACCCAGATCTGGGGTCTCTATATTTAGAACATCCACATTGAATGTTTGCACACGTTCAAAGGAGGAAATGCACTTATGCCAAAAAATATAATATTCGGATTTATAAAACCTTGCGTATGCCTGCCAGTGAGCTTTTTAGGAAGTGGAAGTGCTTGTGGATGAAGAGCTCCATGAACACGGGTCCCGTGCTAATTCTTCCATTTACACAATGTATGCGTGCATTAAAGCGTATCAACATGTAGTCATATCAATAATCTGATATATGTCTTCACTGTTGGAACGTGTTATCCAATCACCTACACTCAATATATGCACATTTAGAAATGATTGTATCCTTTTGCTTGTTTGATTCACATCATGAAGAACGTCAACACGGTGGTTTTCTTGTAATGGCACCTGAATATATTTCGTGGTATTTCTCTTTTTGTTGCTGCCTGCATCGGGTCAAGGGTCACGCAGCAGCTACAGGTAGTCTGCACATCCTCAGTCACAATCAGTGGTATCCACCATCCCGGATATTAATAGGTGAATGCAATTTATTTACTTGTGTTTTCTGATGGAATTATGATTAGGACTGGTAATGAGGACATGGAGAGATCGTATGAACGATGTCTCTGGCTTTATTTTTCACACAATCCCCAAGTGATGGTGGAGAGGGCAGTGTCAAACATCATTGGAGCGATTTTAACACTTAATGAAAACTAAAATCATACTTGGTGACAGTATTAGAAGGTTGTTCCGTGATGTGGTCATATTTTTCCCAGATGTGGTCATATTCGGTCATATTCTTCCGAGATGTAGTCATGTTCTTCCCAGATGTGGTCATGTTCTACCCAGATATGGTCATATTCGGTCATATTCTTCCGAGATGTAGTCATGTTCTTCCCAGATGTGGTCATATTCTTCCCAGATGTGGTCATGTTCTACCCAGATATGGTCATATTCGGTCATATTCTTCCCAGATGTGGTCATATTCGGTCATATTCTTCCGAGATGTAGTCATGTTCTTCCCAGATGTGGTCATATTCTTCCCAGATGTCATATTCTTCCCAGATGTGGTCATATTCTGTCATATTCTTCCCAGATGTCATATTCTTCCCAGATGTGGTCATATTCGGTCATGTTCTACCCAGATATGGTCATATTCGGTCATATTCTTCCCAGATGTGGTCATATTCGGTCATATTCTTCCGAGATGTAGTCATGTTCTTCCCAGATGTGGTCATATTCTACCCAGATGTCATATTCTTCCCAGATGTGGTCATATTCTGTCATGTTCTTCCCAGATGTCATATTCTTCCCAGATGTGGTCATATTCGGTCATGTTCTACCCAGATATGGTCATATTCGGTCATATTCTTCCCAGATGTGGTCATGTTCTACCCAGATGTGGTCATATTCGGTCATATTCTTCCGAGATGTAGTCATGTTCTTCCAAGATGTGGTCATATTCGGTCATATTCTTCCCAGATGTGGTCATATTCTTCCCAGATGTGGTCATATTCTTCCGAGATGTGGTCATGTTCTTCCCAGATGTGGTCATATTCGGTCATATTCTTCCCAGATGTGGTCATGTTCTTCCCAGATATGGTCATATTCGGTCATATTCTTCCCAGATGTGGTCATGTTCTACCCAGATATGGTCATATTCGGTCATATTCTTCCCAGATGTGGTCATATTCGGTCATATTCTTCCGAGATGTAGTCATGTTCTTCCCAGATGTAGTCATGTTCTACCCAGATATGGTCATATTCGGTCATATTCTTCCCAGATGTGGTCATATTCGGTCATATTCTTCCGAGATGTAGTCATGTTCTTCCCAGATGTGGTCATGTTCTACCCAGATATGGTCATATTCGGTCATATTCTTCCCAGATGTGGTCATATTCGGTCATATTCTTCCGAGATGTAGTCATGTTCTTCCCAGATGTGGTCATGTTCTACCCAGATATGGTCATATTCTACCCAGATATGGTCATATTCGGTCATATTCTTCCCAGATGTGGTCATATTCTACCCAGATATGGTCATATTCGGTCATATTCTTCCCAGATGTAGTCATGTTCTTCCCAGATGTGGTCATGTTCTACCCAGATATGGTCATATTCGGTCATATTCTTCCCAGATGTGGTCATATTCTACCCAGATATGGTCATATTCGGTCATATTCTTCCCAGATGTGGTCATATTCGGTCATATTCTTCCGAGATGTAGTCATGTTCTTCCCAGATGTGGTCATGTTCTACCCAGATATGGTCATATTCTACCCAGATATGGTCATATTCGGTCATATTCTTCCCAGATGTGGTCATATTCTTCCCAGATGTAGTCATGTTCTTCCCAGATGTGGTCATGTTCTACCCAGATATGGTCATATTCGGTCATATTCTTCCCAGATGTGGTCATATTCTACCCAGATATGGTCATATTCGGTCATATTCTTCCCAGATGTAGTCATGTTCTTCCCAGATGTGGTCATGTTCTACCCAGATATGGTCATATTCGGTCATATTCTTCCCAGATGTAGTCATATTCTTCCCAGATGTAGTCATATTCTTCCCAGATGTGGTCATGTTCTACCCAGATATGGTCATATTCGGTCATATTCTTCCCAGATGTGGTCATATTCTACCCAGATATGGTCATATTCGGTCATATTCTTCCCAGATGTAGTCATGTTCTTCCCAGATGTGGTCATGTTCTACCCAGATATGGTCATATTCGGTCATATTCTTCCCAGATGTGGTCATATTCTACCCAGATATGGTCATATTCGGTCATATTCTTCCCAGATGTGGTCATATTCTACCCAGATATGCTCATATTTGGTCATATTCTTCCCAGATGTGGTCATATTCGGTCATATTCTTCCGAGATGTAGTCATATTCTACCCAGATGTGGTCATATTCGGTCATATTCTTCCCAGATGTGGTCATATTCGGTCATATTCTTCCGAGATGTAGTCATATTCTACCCAGATATGGTCATATTCGGTCATATTCTTCCCAGATGTGGTCATATTCGGTCATATTCTTCCGAGATGTAGTCATGTTCTACCTAGATGTGGTCATATTCTTCCCAGATGTGGTCATATTCGGTCATATTCTTCCGAGATGTAGTCATGTTCTACCTAGATGTGGTCATATTCTACCCAGATGTGGTCATATTCGGTCATATTCTTCCCAGATGTGGTCATGTTCTTCCCAGATGTAGTCATGTTCTTCCCAGATGTGGTCATGTTCTACCCAGATATGGTCATATTCTTCCCAGATGTGGTCATATTCGGTCATATTCTTCCGAGATGTAGTCATGTTCTTCCCAGATGTGGTCATGTTCTACCCAGATATGGTCATATTCGGTCATATTCTTCCCAGATGTGGTCATATTCTTCCCAGATGTGGTCATATTCGGTCATATTCTTCCGAGATGTAGTCATGTTCTTCCCAGATGTGGTCATGTTCTACCCAGATATGGTCATATTCGGTCATATTCTTCCCAGATGTGGTCATATTCTACCCAGATATGCTCATATTCGGTCATATTCTTCCCAGATGTGGTCATATTCTACCCAGATATGCTCATATTCGGTCATATTCTTCCCAGATGTGGTCATATTCGGTCATATTCTTCCCAGATGTAGTCATGTTCTTCCCAGATGTGGTCATATTCGGTCATATTCTTCCGAGATGTAGTCATGTTCTACCCAGATATGGTCATATTCTTCCCAGATGTGGTCATATTCTTCCCAGATGTGGTCATATTCGGTCATATTCTTCCGAGATGTAGTCATATTCTTCCCAGATGTGGTCATGTTCTTCCCAGATGTGGTCATATTCGGTCATATTCTTCCCAGATGTAGTCATATTCTTCCCAGATGTGCTCATGTTCTACCCAGATGTGGTCGTATTCGGTCATATTCTTCCCAGATGTGGTCATATTCGGTCATATTCTTCCCTTATTCACATAGTGTACTTACTTCCACCCCCTTCCATGGATACAGTGGGTACTGCTTCTCAAACATGGGGATGAAGTCATCGTAGTGCACCTAGAGAGACACAGATGACAGTTAACGACAGCTTCAGGATCCGAGCTTCATGGTTTACATTAGATTATCATGTATGTTGCTAAAGCAGAGGATCAGTTTATTATTATTCCTTGTTTTATTTAAGTGATTATTTGTTCGCCTCGATTTGATAGTTGTCAGTGAAGATAGACAGTAAACACAGAGAAAGATTACGACACGGAAGAAAAGAACATTGACTTAAATTAAAATTCTATATTTTTATAAAAAGATCAATATTAAACAAGGCCAGTGTTTTCCACAGGATTTAGTGAGACTGTGGTGGGTTGACATCCGACCCTCTAGGGGGGGGTGTTGGGGGTGCTCCCCTAGAAGAAGACTTTGAGCTAGACTGGGTTTCATCCAATCAGAAGATCGGCAGGCTCTCAACCAGTCCGCATCTACACTGGATCCCAGATTGATCCCGAATTAATGTAAATGTCAATTCCTCTGGTATCAGTGTATGAAGGGGGTTGGTGGTGGTGATAAGGCACCCAGGTCTCAGTTGGTGGGAGAGATGTTTGGAATCCAAAATATTTGATACTATGCAGCTGTGTATTAAAATCCACATGACAAATGCTGTGGTCTGGGTCAGTTCTGGGCTTTTACAGTTAAACATGTATTTATTATTTGGACAAAGAGATGATGTCCTCAGCTGAGTGCCACAGTGTCCAAAGCCAAATGCAACTCAATGCTCCGAGTCCCTCTGTTGTCCAGTTGAGCCGTCCCCTCTTCCACACATCTCCCAGCCAGCTGATCAGCTGACACCATTCATTGTATCAGATTAACACACAGATGTATTTCCCCCAGCAGGATGCACTTCCTCATTTAGTCAAATGACTCAATGACTAGGGCATATGAGGACACATTCAACAGTTTATCTTGCAGTGCTTTCTGTCACCAGAAGCATTATTTCAATAATTTCATGTTTATTAAATCACTTTGGAATAATTCACAATAGAAGAATGCATAAATCAACTTTTGGGTCTTACTCAATTCATATCAGCTCTGTGTTCTTGGGCCTGATCTTCATGACTCATGAGGTAAATCTACAGCACAAAGGTAGATACAAGTTACACCAACAGTTACAAACCACTGACCAGTCATCTTTAACCCAATAATAACAGGGTCAAATAGATTTGTTTTTGCCTAACAACTTTTCACACATCAAATGAATACATTTCCTCTTCTGCACATTAACACACTTAGCAGTTGTTGTTCTATTTCCATCTGAACAGAGTTAATACTTGAGGTTCATCGCAAATGATTTAAAGATTCACAAGGAATATGTGAATATCAACTGGAGCGTAGATGGTACACCGGTTACAGACAAAGACAGAGGATCATGCGATTTGTGTGACCGGACAGTGCTCGGGCTGATCCAGGAACAGCGTCTGGAACATGTGGTTGTAGAAGGAGGGGTGGTAGAGGCAGGCCCTGGCGCAGTCTGGGCTGAAGTTGAACTCCAGGATCTGAGGCTTCATGACGCGCTCACCTGACCCAGGATCAGAGCACACACAAATGAGACGATTACACAGCACAGAAACCAGGGTCAAAGGTTAGAATCCTACACAAAGACATCCACGGGGCAAAGAACTGTACATCTAGTATTTGATTAATTGTTTAGTCTATGTGATGTGAGAATATATACGGTAGATGGGAACTTGTATTGTTTGCATGGAGGGGTAAGTCCCTTTCTGATTGACATTTGAGACCCCCTGGAAGCCTCAACAGCTACATGTTGGTTGGTTGTGTTGAAGAATAAGCGTACGGGACCTTATGAGATACAGTCTGGGATGCAGAGCCACCGATAATTATATTAGATATCCGTTTGAAATGGACTCCAGAAGCCGGATCGGGTATCGGTGACAACGAGCCGGTCTGGTATCGGATATCGTTATTTTGATCAAAATGTATTTATTCATATTTTGTTTTACAAACTTAATAAAGCAATGTTTATTTCAAGCCTGATGTTTCCTTACACATAAAGGCATGATCCCAGTGAGGTATACATCTTATTTATTAATACCTGAAGCCCAATCATCGGGACCGAAGCTCAGATCTGGGCGTCCCTAGTTTGGGCTCGGGCTCTGAACCCGGAGGCTCAAACAATAACGCTTCCTTATCTCGCTGATAAATCACGTAAAGAACAGCCGCTCACCATTTTGCCCCGTACTCCACTTCAGCATGAGGTCCACGGCATAGATGGCCCGGGACGACGGGTACGGACACACACCACACGGAGCCGGGCGGCACGAGGCGGCCTGGAAGAACTCCCCGAAGGCCTTGAACGCCTCTGCCTGTGAGGGGGAGGAAGAGGAAGGAGGGGTTGCGTTCAAACGCTCACGTGCATGTTAGCGGTGAAATGTCCTGAAACCGGATCAGAGTGATTGTTGTGAAACAGATATTATCCATGGAATGAATAATACGCCTGGAGAGATATTCCTGAGCGTCTGTGTGAAGGCAACCAAAACTAACTCAACGGATTGTGTGTCCGTGATATGTTTTGAACCCAGGTTTGACTTATTCTACCCAGATCTGGGGTCTCTATATTTAGAACATCCACATTGAATGTTTGCACACGTTCAAAGGAGGAAATGCACTTATGCCAAAAAATATAATATTCGGATTTATAAAACCTTGCGTATGCCTGCCAGTGAGCTTTTTAGGAAGTGGAAGTGCTTGTGGATGAAGAGCTCCATGAACACGGGTCCCGTGCTAATTCTTCCATTTACACAATGTATGCGTGCATTAAAGCGTATCAACATGTAGTCATATCAATAATCTGATATATGTCTTCACTGTTGGAACGTGTTATCCAATCACCTACACTCAATATATGCACATTTAGAAATGATTGTATCCTTTTGCTTGTTTGATTCACATCATGAAGAACGTCAACACGGTGGTTTTCTTGTAATGGCACCTGAATATATTTCGTGGTATTTCTCTTTTTGTTGCTGCCTGCATCGGGTCAAGGGTCACGCAGCAGCTACAGGTAGTCTGCACATCCTCAGTCACAATCAGTGGTATCCACCATCCCGGATATTAATAGGTGAATGCAATTTATTTACTTGTGTTTTCTGATGGAATTATGATTAGGACTGGTAATGAGGACATGGAGAGATCGTATGAACGATGTCTCTGGCTTTATTTTTCACACAATCCCCAAGTGATGGTGGAGAGGGCAGTGTCAAACATCATTGGAGCGATTTTAACACTTAATGAAAACTAAAATCATACTTGGTGACAGTATTAGAAGGTTGTTCCGTGATGTGGTCATATTTTTCCCAGATGTGGTCATATTCGGTCATATTCTTCCGAGATGTAGTCATGTTCTTCCCAGATGTGGTCATGTTCTACCCAGATATGGTCATATTCGGTCATATTCTTCCGAGATGTAGTCATGTTCTTCCCAGATGTAGTCATGTTCTTCCCAGATGTGGTCATGTTCTACCCAGATATGGTCATATTCGGTCATATTCTTCCCAGATGTGGTCATATTCGGTCATATTCTTCCGAGATGTAGTCATATTCTTCCCAGATGTGGTCATATTCTTCCCAGATGTCATATTCTTCCCAGATGTGGTCATATTCTGTCATGTTCTTCCCAGATGTCATATTCTTCCCAGATGTGGTCATATTCGGTCATGTTCTACCCAGATATGGTCATATTCGGTCATATTCTTCCCAGATGTGGTCATATTCGGTCATATTCTTCCGAGATGTAGTCATGTTCTTCCCAGATGTGGTCATATTCTTCCCAGATGTCATATTCTTCCCAGATGTGGTCATATTCTGTCATGTTCTTCCCAGATGTCATATTCTTCCCAGATGTGGTCATATTCGGTCATGTTCTACCCAGATATGGTCATATTCGGTCATATTCTTCCCAGATGTGGTCATGTTCTACCCAGATGTGGTCATATTCGGTCATATTCTTCCGAGATGTAGTCATGTTCTTCCAAGATGTGGTCATATTCGGTCATATTCTTCCCAGATGTGGTCATATTCTTCCCAGATGTGGTCATATTCTTCCGAGATGTGGTCATGTTCTTCCCAGATGTGGTCATATTCTGTCATGTTCTTCCCAGATGTCATATTCTTCCCAGATGTGGTCATATTCGGTCATGTTCTACCCAGATATGGTCATATTCGGTCATATTCTTCCCAGATGTGGTCATGTTCTACCCAGATGTGGTCATATTCGGTCATATTCTTCCGAGATGTAGTCATGTTCTTCCAAGATGTGGTCATATTCGGTCATATTCTTCCCAGATGTGGTCATATTCTTCCCAGATGTGGTCATATTCTTCCGAGATGTGGTCATGTTCTTCCCAGATGTGGTCATATTCGGTCATATTCTTCCCAGATGTGGTCATATTCTTCCCAGATGTGGTCATATTCGGTCATATTCTTCCGAGATGTAGTCATGTTCTACCCAGATATGGTCATATTCGGTCATATTCTTCCCAGATGTGGTCATATTCGGTCATATTCTTCCGAGATGTAGTCATGTTCTTCCCAGATGTAGTCATGTTCTACCCAGATATGGTCATATTCGGTCATATTCTTCCCAGATGTGGTCATATTCGGTCATATTCTTCCGAGATGTAGTCATGTTCTTCCCAGATGTGGTCATGTTCTACCCAGATATGGTCATATTCGGTCATATTCTTCCCAGATGTGGTCATATTCGGTCATATTCTTCCGAGATGTAGTCATGTTCTTCCCAGATGTGGTCATGTTCTACCCAGATATGGTCATATTCTACCCAGATATGGTCATATTCGGTCATATTCTTCCCAGATGTGGTCATATTCTACCCAGATATGGTCATATTCGGTCATATTCTTCCCAGATGTAGTCATGTTCTTCCCAGATGTGGTCATGTTCTACCCAGATATGGTCATATTCGGTCATATTCTTCCCAGATGTGGTCATATTCTACCCAGATATGGTCATATTCGGTCATATTCTTCCCAGATGTGGTCATATTCGGTCATATTCTTCCGAGATGTAGTCATGTTCTTCCCAGATGTGGTCATGTTCTACCCAGATATGGTCATATTCTACCCAGATATGGTCATATTCGGTCATATTCTTCCCAGATGTGGTCATATTCTACCCAGATATGGTCATATTCGGTCATATTCTTCCCAGATGTAGTCATGTTCTTCCCAGATGTGGTCATGTTCTACCCAGATATGGTCATATTCGGTCATATTCTTCCCAGATGTAGTCATATTCTTCCCAGATGTGGTCATATTCGGTCATATTCTTCCCAGATGTAGTCATGTTCTTCCCAGATGTGGTCATGTTCTACCCAGATATGGTCATATTCGGTCATATTCTTCCCAGATGTAGTCATATTCTTCCCAGATGTAGTCATATTCTTCCCAGATGTGGTCATGTTCTACCCAGATATGGTCATATTCGGTCATATTCTTCCCAGATGTGGTCATATTCTACCCAGATATGGTCATATTCGGTCATATTCTTCCCAGATGTAGTCATGTTCTTCCCAGATGTGGTCATGTTCTACCCAGATATGGTCATATTCGGTCATATTCTTCCCAGATGTGGTCATATTCTACCCAGATATGGTCATATTCGGTCATATTCTTCCCAGATGTGGTCATATTCTACCCAGATATGCTCATATTTGGTCATATTCTTCCCAGATGTGGTCATATTCGGTCATATTCTTCCGAGATGTAGTCATATTCTACCCAGATATGGTCATATTCGGTCATATTCTTCCCAGATGTGGTCATATTCGGTCATATTCTTCCGAGATGTAGTCATATTCTACCCAGATATGGTCATATTCGGTCATATTCTTCCCAGATGTGGTCATATTCGGTCATATTCTTCCGAGATGTAGTCATGTTCTACCTAGATGTGGTCATATTCTTCCCAGATGTGGTCATATTCGGTCATATTCTTCCGAGATGTAGTCATGTTCTACCTAGATGTGGTCATATTCTACCCAGATGTGGTCATATTCGGTCATATTCTTCCCAGATGTGGTCATGTTCTTCCCAGATGTAGTCATGTTCTTCCCAGATGTGGTCATGTTCTACCCAGATATGGTCATATTCTTCCCAGATGTGGTCATATTCGGTCATATTCTTCCGAGATGTAGTCATGTTCTTCCCAGATGTGGTCATGTTCTACCCAGATATGGTCATATTCGGTCATATTCTTCCCAGATGTGGTCATATTCTTCCCAGATGTGGTCATATTCGGTCATATTCTTCCGAGATGTAGTCATGTTCTTCCCAGATGTGGTCATGTTCTACCCAGATATGGTCATATTCGGTCATATTCTTCCCAGATGTGGTCATATTCTACCCAGATATGCTCATATTCGGTCATATTCTTCCCAGATGTGGTCATATTCTACCCAGATATGCTCATATTCGGTCATATTCTTCCCAGATGTGGTCATATTCTTCCCAGATGTAGTCATGTTCTTCCCAGATGTGGTCATATTCGGTCATATTCTTCCCAGATGTGCTCATGTTCTACCCAGATGTGGTCGTATTCGGTCATATTCTTCCCAGATGTAGTCATGTTCTACCCAGATGTGGTCATATTCGGTCATATTCTTCCCAGATGTGCTCATGTTCTACCCAGATGTGGTCGTATTCGGTCATATTCTTCCCAGATGTGGTCATATTCGGTCATATTCTTCCCTTATTCACATAGTGTACTTACTTCCACCCCCTTCCATGGATACAGTGGGTACTGCTTCTCAAACATGGGGATGAAGTCATCGTAGTGCACCTAGAGAGACACAGATGACAGTTAACGACAGCTTCAGGATCCGAGCTTCATGGTTTACATTAGATTATCATGTATGTTGCTAAAGCAGAGGATCAGTTTATTATTATTCCTTGTTTTATTTAAGTGATTATTTGTTCGCCTCGATTTGATAGTTGTCAGTGAAGATAGACAGTAAACACAGAGAAAGATTACGACACGGAAGAAAAGAACATTGACTTAAATTAAAATTCTATATTTTTATAAAAAGATCAATATTAAACAAGGCCAGTGTTTTCCACAGGATTTAGTGAGACTGTGGTGGGTTGACATCCGACCCTCTAGGGGGGGGTGTTGGGGGTGCTCCCCTAGAAGAAGACTTTGAGCTAGACTGGGTTTCATCCAATCAGAAGATCGGCAGGCTCTCAACCAGTCCGCATCTACACTGGATCCCAGATTGATCCCGAATTAATGTAAATGTCAATTCCTCTGGTATCAGTGTATGAAGGGGGTTGGTGGTGGTGATAAGGCACCCAGGTCTCAGTTGGTGGGAGAGATGTTTGGAATCCAAAATATTTGATACTATGCAGCTGTGTATTAAAATCCACATGACAAATGCTGTGGTCTGGGTCAGTTCTGGGCTTTTACAGTTAAACATGTATTTATTATTTGGACAAAGAGATGATGTCCTCAGCTGAGTGCCACAGTGTCCAAAGCCAAATGCAACTCAATGCTCCGAGTCCCTCTGTTGTCCAGTTGAGCCGTCCCCTCTTCCACACATCTCCCAGCCAGCTGATCAGCTGACACCATTCATTGTATCAGATTAACACACAGATGTATTTCCCCCAGCAGGATGCACTTCCTCATTTAGTCAAATGACTCAATGACTAGGGCATATGAGGACACATTCAACAGTTTATCTTGCAGTGCTTTCTGTCACCAGAAGCATTATTTCAATAATTTCATGTTTATTAAATCACTTTGGAATAATTCACAATAGAAGAATGCATAAATCAACTTTTGGGTCTTACTCAATTCATATCAGCTCTGTGTTCTTGGGCCTGATCTTCATGACTCATGAGGTAAATCTACAGCACAAAGGTAGATACAAGTTACACCAACAGTTACAAACCACTGACCAGTCATCTTTAACCCAATAATAACAGGGTCAAATAGATTTGTTTTTGCCTAACAACTTTTCACACATCAAATGAATACATTTCCTCTTCTGCACATTAACACACTTAGCAGTTGTTGTTCTATTTCCATCTGAACAGAGTTAATACTTGAGGTTCATCGCAAATGATTTAAAGATTCACAAGGAATATGTGAATATCAACTGGAGCGTAGATGGTACACCGGTTACAGACAAAGACAGAGGATCATGCGATTTGTGTGACCGGACAGTGCTCGGGCTGATCCAGGAACAGCGTCTGGAACATGTGGTTGTAGAAGGAGGGGTGGTAGAGGCAGGCCCTGGCGCAGTCTGGGCTGAAGTTGAACTCCAGGATCTGAGGCTTCATGACGCGCTCACCTGACCCAGGATCAGAGCACACACAAATGAGACGATTACACAGCACAGAAACCAGGGTCAAAGGTTAGAATCCTACACAAAGACATCCACGGGGCAAAGAACTGTACATCTAGTATTTGATTAATTGTTTAGTCTATGTGATGTGAGAATATATACGGTAGATGGGAACTTGTATTGTTTGCATGGAGGGGTAAGTCCCTTTCTGATTGACATTTGAGACCCCCTGGAAGCCTCAACAGCTACATGTTGGTTGGTTGTGTTGAAGAATAAGCGTACGGGACCTTATGAGATACAGTCTGGGATGCAGAGCCACCGATAATTATATTAGATATCCGTTTGAAATGGACTCCAGAAGCCGGATCGGGTATCGGTGACAACGAGCCGGTCTGGTATCGGATATCGTTATTTTGATCAAAATGTATTTATTCATATTTTGTTTTACAAACTTAATAAAGCAATGTTTATTTCAAGCCTGATGTTTCCTTACACATAAAGGCATGATCCCAGTGAGGTATACATCTTATTTATTAATACCTGAAGCCCAATCATCGGGACCGAAGCTCAGATCTGGGCGTCCCTAGTTTGGGCTCGGGCTCTGAACCCGGAGGCTCAAACAATAACGCTTCCTTATCTCGCTGATAAATCACGTAAAGAACAGCCGCTCACCATTTTGCCCCGTACTCCACTTCAGCATGAGGTCCACGGCATAGATGGCCCGGGACGACGGGTACGGACACACACCACACGGAGCCGGGCGGCACGAGGCGGCCTGGAAGAACTCCCCGAAGGCCTTGAACGCCTCTGCCTGTGAGGGGGAGGAAGAGGAAGGAGGGGTTGCGTTCAAACGCTCACGTGCATGTTAGCGGTGAAATGTCCTGAAACCGGATCAGAGTGATTGTTGTGAAACAGATATTATCCATGGAATGAATAATACGCCTGGAGAGATATTCCTGAGCGTCTGTGTGAAGGCAACCAAAACTAACTCAACGGATTGTGTGTCCGTGATATGTTTTGAACCCAGGTTTGACTTATTCTACCCAGATCTGGGGTCTCTATATTTAGAACATCCACATTGAATGTTTGCACACGTTCAAAGGAGGAAATGCACTTATGCCAAAAAATATAATATTCGGATTTATAAAACCTTGCGTATGCCTGCCAGTGAGCTTTTTAGGAAGTGGAAGTGCTTGTGGATGAAGAGCTCCATGAACACGGGTCCCGTGCTAATTCTTCCATTTACACAATGTATGCGTGCATTAAAGCGTATCAACATGTAGTCATATCAATAATCTGATATATGTCTTCACTGTTGGAACGTGTTATCCAATCACCTACACTCAATATATGCACATTTAGAAATGATTGTATCCTTTTGCTTGTTTGATTCACATCATGAAGAACGTCAACACGGTGGTTTTCTTGTAATGGCACCTGAATATATTTCGTGGTATTTCTCTTTTTGTTGCTGCCTGCATCGGGTCAAGGGTCACGCAGCAGCTACAGGTAGTCTGCACATCCTCAGTCACAATCAGTGGTATCCACCATCCCGGATATTAATAGGTGAATGCAATTTATTTACTTGTGTTTTCTGATGGAATTATGATTAGGACTGGTAATGAGGACATGGAGAGATCGTATGAACGATGTCTCTGGCTTTATTTTTCACACAATCCCCAAGTGATGGTGGAGAGGGCAGTGTCAAACATCATTGGAGCGATTTTAACACTTAATGAAAACTAAAATCATACTTGGTGACAGTATTAGAAGGTTGTTCCGTGATGTGGTCATATTTTTCCCAGATGTGGTCATATTCGGTCATATTCTTCCGAGATGTAGTCATGTTCTTCCCAGATGTGGTCATGTTCTACCCAGATATGGTCATATTCGGTCATATTCTTCCGAGATGTAGTCATGTTCTTCCCAGATGTAGTCATGTTCTTCCCAGATGTGGTCATGTTCTACCCAGATATGGTCATATTCGGTCATATTCTTCCCAGATGTGGTCATATTCGGTCATATTCTTCCGAGATGTAGTCATGTTCTTCCCAGATGTGGTCATATTCTTCCCAGATGTCATATTCTTCCCAGATGTGGTCATATTCTGTCATATTCTTCCCAGATGTCATATTCTTCCCAGATGTGGTCATATTCGGTCATGTTCTACCCAGATATGGTCATATTCGGTCATATTCTTCCCAGATGTGGTCATATTCGGTCATATTCTTCCGAGATGTAGTCATGTTCTTCCCAGATGTGGTCATATTCTTCCCAGATGTCATATTCTTCCCAGATGTGGTCATATTCTGTCATGTTCTTCCCAGATGTCATATTCTTCCCAGATGTGGTCATATTCGGTCATGTTCTACCCAGATATGGTCATATTCGGTCATATTCTTCCCAGATGTGGTCATGTTCTACCCAGATGTGGTCATATTCTTCCGAGATGTAGTCATGTTCTTCCAAGATGTGGTCATATTCGGTCATATTCTTCCCAGATGTGGTCATATTCTTCCCAGATGTGGTCATATTCTTCCGAGATGTGGTCATGTTCTTCCCAGATGTGGTCATATTCGGTCATATTCTTCCCAGATGTGGTCATATTCTTCCCAGATGTGGTCATATTCGGTCATATTCTTCCGAGATGTAGTCATGTTCTACCCAGATATGGTCATATTCGGTCATATTCTTCCCAGATGTGGTCATATTCGGTCATATTCTTCCGAGATGTAGTCATGTTCTTCCCAGATGTAGTCATGTTCTACCCAGATATGGTCATATTCGGTCATATTCTTCCCAGATGTGGTCATATTCGGTCATATTCTTCCGAGATGTAGTCATGTTCTTCCCAGATGTGGTCATGTTCTACCCAGATATGGTCATATTCGGTCATATTCTTCCCAGATGTGGTCATATTCGGTCATATTCTTCCGAGATGTAGTCATGTTCTTCCCAGATGTGGTCATGTTCTACCCAGATATGGTCATATTCTACCCAGATATGGTCATATTCGGTCATATTCTTCCCAGATGTGGTCATATTCTACCCAGATATGGTCATATTCGGTCATATTCTTCCCAGATGTAGTCATGTTCTTCCCAGATGTGGTCATGTTCTACCCAGATATGGTCATATTCGGTCATATTCTTCCCAGATGTGGTCATATTCTACCCAGATATGGTCATATTCGGTCATATTCTTCCCAGATGTGGTCATATTCGGTCATATTCTTCCGAGATGTAGTCATGTTCTTCCCAGATGTGGTCATGTTCTACCCAGATATGGTCATATTCTACCCAGATATGGTCATATTCGGTCATATTCTTCCCAGATGTGGTCATATTCTACCCAGATATGGTCATATTCGGTCATATTCTTCCCAGATGTAGTCATGTTCTTCCCAGATGTGGTCATGTTCTACCCAGATATGGTCATATTCGGTCATATTCTTCCCAGATGTGGTCATATTCTACCCAGATATGGTCATATTCGGTCATATTCTTCCCAGATGTAGTCATGTTCTTCCCAGATGTGGTCATGTTCTACCCAGATATGGTCATATTCGGTCATATTCTTCCCAGATGTAGTCATATTCTTCCCAGATGTAGTCATATTCTTCCCAGATGTGGTCATGTTCTACCCAGATATGGTCATATTCGGTCATATTCTTCCCAGATGTGGTCATATTCTACCCAGATATGGTCATATTCGGTCATATTCTTCCCAGATGTAGTCATGTTCTTCCCAGATGTGGTCATATTCTACCCAGATATGGTCATATTCGGTCATATTCTTCCCAGATGTGGTCATATTCTACCCAGATATGGTCATATTCGGTCATATTCTTCCCAGATGTGGTCATATTCTACCCAGATATGCTCATATTTGGTCATATTCTTCCCAGATGTGGTCATATTCGGTCATATTCTTCCGAGATGTAGTCATATTCTACCCAGATGTGGTCATATTCGGTCATATTCTTCCCAGATGTGGTCATATTCGGTCATATTTTTCCGAGATGTAGTCATATTCTACCCAGATATGGTCATATTCGGTCATATTCTTCCCAGATGTGGTCATATTCGGTCATATTCTTCCGAGATGTAGTCATGTTCTACCTAGATGTGGTCATATTCTTCCCAGATGTGGTCATATTCGGTCATATTCTTCCGAGATGTAGTCATGTTCTACCTAGATGTGGTCATATTCTACCCAGATGTGGTCATATTCGGTCATATTCTTCCCAGATGTGGTCATGTTCTTCCCAGATGTAGTCATGTTCTTCCCAGATGTGGTCATGTTCTACCCAGATATGGTCATATTCTTCCCAGATGTGGTCATATTCGGTCATATTCTTCCGAGATGTAGTCATGTTCTTCCCAGATGTGGTCATGTTCTACCCAGATATGGTCATATTCGGTCATATTCTTCCCAGATGTGGTCATATTCTTCCCAGATGTGGTCATATTCGGTCATATTCTTCCGAGATGTAGTCATGTTCTTCCCAGATGTGGTCATGTTCTACCCAGATATGGTCATATTCGGTCATATTCTTCCCAGATGTGGTCATATTCTACCCAGATATGCTCATATTCGGTCATATTCTTCCCAGATGTGGTCATATTCTACCCAGATATGCTCATATTCGGTCATATTCTTCCCAGATGTGGTCATATTCTACCCAGATATGCTCATATTCGGTCATATTCTTCCCAGATGTGGTCATATTCGGTCATATTCTTCCCAGATGTAGTCATGTTCTTCCCAGATGTGGTCATATTCGGTCATATTCTTCCGAGATGTAGTCATGTTCTACCCAGATATGGTCATATTCTTCCCAGATGTGGTCATATTCTTCCCAGATGTGGTCATATTCGGTCATATTCTTCCGAGATGTAGTCATATTCTTCCCAGATGTGGTCATGTTCTACCCAGATGTGGTCATATTCGGTCATATTCTTCCCAGATGTAGTCATATTCTTCCCAGATGTGCTCATGTTCTACCCAGATGTGGTCGTATTCGGTCATATTCTTCCCAGATGTGGTCATATTCGGTCATATTCTTCCCTTATTCACATAGTGTACTTACTTCCACCCCCTTCCATGGATACAGTGGGTACTGCTTCTCAAACATGGGGATGAAGTCATCGTAGTGCACCTAGAGAGACACAGATGACAGTTAACGACAGCTTCAGGATCCGAGCTTCATGGTTTACATTAGATTATCATGTATGTTGCTAAAGCAGAGGATCAGTTTATTATTATTCCTTGTTTTATTTAAGTGATTATTTGTTCGCCTCGATTTGATAGTTGTCAGTGAAGATAGACAGTAAACACAGAGAAAGATTACGACACGGAAGAAAAGAACATTGACTTAAATTAAAATTCTATATTTTTATAAAAAGATCAATATTAAACAAGGCCAGTGTTTTCCACAGGATTTAGTGAGACTGTGGTGGGTTGACATCCGACCCTCTAGGGGGGGGTGTTGGGGGTGCTCCCCTAGAAGAAGACTTTGAGCTAGACTGGGTTTCATCCAATCAGAAGATCGGCAGGCTCTCAACCAGTCCGCATCTACACTGGATCCCAGATTGATCCCGAATTAATGTAAATGTCAATTCCTCTGGTATCAGTGTATGAAGGGGGTTGGTGGTGGTGATAAGGCACCCAGGTCTCAGTTGGTGGGAGAGATGTTTGGAATCCAAAATATTTGATACTATGCAGCTGTGTATTAAAATCCACATGACAAATGCTGTGGTCTGGGTCAGTTCTGGGCTTTTACAGTTAAACATGTATTTATTATTTGGACAAAGAGATGATGTCCTCAGCTGAGTGCCACAGTGTCCAAAGCCAAATGCAACTCAATGCTCCGA
Source organism: Cyclopterus lumpus (assembly GCF_009769545.1). NCBI lineage: Eukaryota > Metazoa > Chordata > Actinopteri > Perciformes > Cyclopteridae > Cyclopterus > Cyclopterus lumpus. Next base: position 1,613,649 of record NC_046988.1, read on the forward strand.
GTCCCTCTGTTGTCCAGTTGAGCCGTCCCCTCTTCCACACATCTCCCAGCCAGCTGATCAGCTGACACCATTCATTGTATCAGATTAACACACAGATGTATTTCCCCCAGCAGGATGCACTTCCTCATTTAGTCAAATGACTCAATGACTAGGGCATATGAGGACACATTCAACAGTTTATCTTGCAGTGCTTTCTGTCACCAGAAGCATTATTTCAATAATTTCATGTTTATTAAATCACTTTGGAATAATTCACAATAGAAGAATGCATAAATCAACTTTTGGGTCTTACTCAATTCATATCAGCTCTGTGTTCTTGGGCCTGATCTTCATGACTCATGAGGTAAATCTACAGCACAAAGGTAGATACAAGTTACACCAACAGTTACAAACCACTGACCAGTCATCTTTAACCCAATAATAACAGGGTCAAATAGATTTGTTTTTGCCTAACAACTTTTCACACATCAAATGAATACATTTCCTCTTCTGCACATTAACACACTTAGCAGTTGTTGTTCTATTTCCATCTGAACAGAGTTAATACTTGAGGTTCATCGCAAATGATTTAAAGATTCACAAGGAATATGTGAATATCAACTGGAGCGTAGATGGTACACCGGTTACAGACAAAGACAGAGGATCATGCGATTTGTGTGACCGGACAGTGCTCGGGCTGATCCAGGAACAGCGTCTGGAACATGTGGTTGTAGAAGGAGGGGTGGTAGAGGCAGGCCCTGGCGCAGTCTGGGCTGAAGTTGAACTCCAGGATCTGAGGCTTCATGACGCGCTCACCTGACCCAGGATCAGAGCACACACAAATGAGACGATTACACAGCACAGAAACCAGGGTCAAAGGTTAGAATCCTACACAAAGACATCCACGGGGCAAAGAACTGTACATCTAGTATTTGATTAATTGTTTAGTCTATGTGATGTGAGAATATATACGGTAGATGGGAACTTGTATTGTTTGCATGGAGGGGTAAGTCCCTTTCTGATTGACATTTGAGACCCCCTGGAAGCCTCAACAGCTACATGTTGGTTGGTTGTGTTGAAGAATAAGCGTACGGGACCTTATGAGATACAGTCTGGGATGCAGAGCCACCGATAATTATATTAGATATCCGTTTGAAATGGACTCCAGAAGCCGGATCGGGTATCGGTGACAACGAGCCGGTCTGGTATCGGATATCGTTATTTTGATCAAAATGTATTTATTCATATTTTGTTTTACAAACTTAATAAAGCAATGTTTATTTCAAGCCTGATGTTTCCTTACACATAAAGGCATGATCCCAGTGAGGTATACATCTTATTTATTAATACCTGAAGCCCAATCATCGGGACCGAAGCTCAGATCTGGGCGTCCCTAGTTTGGGCTCGGGCTCTGAACCCGGAGGCTCAAACAATAACGCTTCCTTATCTCGCTGATAAATCACGTAAAGAACAGCCGCTCACCATTTTGCCCCGTACTCCACTTCAGCATGAGGTCCACGGCATAGATGGCCCGGGACGACGGGTACGGACACACACCACACGGAGCCGGGCGGCACGAGGCGGCCTGGAAGAACTCCCCGAAGGCCTTGAACGCCTCTGCCTGTGAGGGGGAGGAAGAGGAAGGAGGGGTTGCGTTCAAACGCTCACGTGCATGTTAGCGGTGAAATGTCCTGAAACCGGATCAGAGTGATTGTTGTGAAACAGATATTATCCATGGAATGAATAATACGCCTGGAGAGATATTCCTGAGCGTCTGTGTGAAGGCAACCAAAACTAACTCAACGGATTGTGTGTCCGTGATATGTTTTGAACCCAGGTTTGACTTATTCTACCCAGATCTGGGGTCTCTATATTTAGAACATCCACATTGAATGTTTGCACACGTTCAAAGGAGGAAATGCACTTATGCCAAAAAATATAATATTCGGATTTATAAAACCTTGCGTATGCCTGCCAGTGAGCTTTTTAGGAAGTGGAAGTGCTTGTGGATGAAGAGCTCCATGAACACGGGTCCCGTGCTAATTCTTCCATTTACACAATGTATGCGTGCATTAAAGCGTATCAACATGTAGTCATATCAATAATCTGATATATGTCTTCACTGTTGGAACGTGTTATCCAATCACCTACACTCAATATATGCACATTTAGAAATGATTGTATCCTTTTGCTTGTTTGATTCACATCATGAAGAACGTCAACACGGTGGTTTTCTTGTAATGGCACCTGAATATATTTCGTGGTATTTCTCTTTTTGTTGCTGCCTGCATCGGGTCAAGGGTCACGCAGCAGCTACAGGTAGTCTGCACATCCTCAGTCACAATCAGTGGTATCCACCATCCCGGATATTAATAGGTGAATGCAATTTATTTACTTGTGTTTTCTGATGGAATTATGATTAGGACTGGTAATGAGGACATGGAGAGATCGTATGAACGATGTCTCTGGCTTTATTTTTCACACAATCCCCAAGTGATGGTGGAGAGGGCAGTGTCAAACATCATTGGAGCGATTTTAACACTTAATGAAAACTAAAATCATACTTGGTGACAGTATTAGAAGGTTGTTCCGTGATGTGGTCATATTTTTCCCAGATGTGGTCATATTCGGTCATATTCTTCCGAGATGTAGTCATGTTCTTCCCAGATGTGGTCATGTTCTACCCAGATATGGTCATATTCGGTCATATTCTTCCGAGATGTAGTCATGTTCTTCCCAGATGTAGTCATGTTCTTCCCAGATGTGGTCATGTTCTACCCAGATATGGTCATATTCGGTCATATTCTTCCCAGATGTGGTCATATTCGGTCATATTCTTCCGAGATGTAGTCATGTTCTTCCCAGATGTGGTCATATTCTTCCCAGATGTCATATTCTTCCCAGATGTGGTCATATTCTGTCATATTCTTCCCAGATGTCATATTCTTCCCAGATGTGGTCATATTCGGTCATGTTCTACCCAGATATGGTCATATTCGGTCATATTCTTCCCAGATGTGGTCATATTCGGTCATATTCTTCCGAGATGTAGTCATGTTCTTCCCAGATGTGGTCATATTCTTCCCAGATGTCATATTCTTCCCAGATGTGGTCATATTCTGTCATATTCTTCCCAGATGTCATATTCTTCCCAGATGTGGTCATATTCGGTCATGTTCTACCCAGATATGGTCATATTCGGTCATATTCTTCCCAGATGTGGTCATATTCGGTCATATTCTTCCGAGATGTAGTCATGTTCTTCCCAGATGTGGTCATATTCTTCCCAGATGTCATATTCTTCCCAGATGTGGTCATATTCTGTCATGTTCTTCCCAGATGTCATATTCTTCCCAGATGTGGTCATATTCGGTCATGTTCTACCCAGATATGGTCATATTCGGTCATATTCTTCCCAGATGTGGTCATGTTCTACCCAGATGTGGTCATATTCGGTCATATTCTTCCGAGATGTAGTCATGTTCTTCCAAGATGTGGTCATATTCGGTCATATTCTTCCCAGATGTGGTCATATTCTTCCCAGATGTGGTCATATTCTTCCGAGATGTGGTCATATTCTTCCCAGATGTGGTCATATTCGGTCATATTCTTCCCAGATGTGGTCATATTCTTCCCAGATGTGGTCATATTCGGTCATATTCTTCCGAGATGTAGTCATGTTCTACCCAGATATGGTCATATTCGGTCATATTCTTCCCAGATGTGGTCATATTCGGTCATATTCTTCCGAGATGTAGTCATGTTCTTCCCAGATGTAGTCATGTTCTACCCAGATATGGTCATATTCGGTCATATTCTTCCCAGATGTGGTCATATTCGGTCATATTCTTCCGAGATGTAGTCATGTTCTTCCCAGATGTGGTCATGTTCTACCCAGATATGGTCATATTCGGTCATATTCTTCCCAGATGTGGTCATATTCGGTCATATTCTTCCGAGATGTAGTCATGTTCTTCCCAGATGTGGTCATGTTCTACCCAGATGTGGTCATATTCTACCCAGATATGGTCATATTCGGTCATATTCTTCCCAGATGTGGTCATATTCTACCCAGATATGGTCATATTCGGTCATATTCTTCCGAGATGTAGTCATGTTCTTCCCAGATGTAGTCATGTTCTACCCAGATATGGTCATATTCGGTCATATTCTTCCCAGATGTGGTCATATTCTACCCAGATATGGTCATATTCGGTCATATTCTTCCCAGATGTGGTCATATTCGGTCATATTCTTCCGAGATGTAGTCATGTTCTTCCCAGATGTGGTCATGTTCTACCCAGATATGGTCATATTCTACCCAGATATGGTCATATTCGGTCATATTCTTCCCAGATGTGGTCATATTCTACCCAGATATGGTCATATTCGGTCATATTCTTCCCAGATGTAGTCATGTTCTTCCCAGATGTGGTCATGTTCTACCCAGATATGGTCATATTCGGTCATATTCTTCCCAGATGTGGTCATATTCTACCCAGATATGGTCATATTCGGTCATATTCTTCCCAGATGTAGTCATGTTCTTCCCAGATGTGGTCATGTTCTACCCAGATATGGTCATATTCGGTCATATTCTTCCCAGATGTAGTCATATTCTTCCCAGATGTAGTCATATTCTTCCCAGATGTGGTCATGTTCTACCCAGATATGGTCATATTCGGTCATATTCTTCCCAGATGTGGTCATATTCTACCCAGATATGGTCATATTCGGTCATATTCTTCCGAGATGTAGTCATGTTCTTCCCAGATGTGGTCATTTTCTACCCAGATATGGTCATATTCGGTCATATTCTTCCCAGATGTGGTCATATTCTACCCAGATATGGTCATATTCGGTCATATTCTTCCCAGATGTGGTCATATTCTACCCAGATATGCTCATATTTGGTCATATTCTTCCCAGATGTGGTCATATTCGGTCATATTCTTCCGAGATGTAGTCATATTCTACCCAGATGTGGTCATATTCGGTCATATTCTTCCCAGATGTGGTCATATTCGGTCATATTCTTCCGAGATGTAGTCATATTCTACCCAGATATGGTCATATTCGGTCATATTCTTCCCAGATGTGGTCATATTCGGTCATATTCTTCCGAGATGTAGTCATGTTCTACCTAGATGTGGTCATATTCTTCCCAGATGTGGTCATATTCGGTCATATTCTTCCGAGATGTAGTCATGTTCTACCTAGATGTGGTCATATTCTACCCAGATGTGGTCATATTCGGTCATATTCTTCCCAGATGTGGTCATGTTCTTCCCAGATGTAGTCATGTTCTTCCCAGATGTGGTCATGTTCTACCCAGATATGGTCATATTCTTCCCAGATGTGGTCATATTCGGTCATATTCTTCCGAGATGTAGTCATGTTCTTCCCAGATGTGGTCATGTTCTACCCAGATATGGTCATATTCGGTCATATTCTTCCCAGATGTGGTCATATTCTTCCCAGATGTGGTCATATTCGGTCATATTCTTCCGAGATGTAGTCATGTTCTTCCCAGATGTGGTCATGTTCTACCCAGATATGGTCATATTCGGTCATATTCTTCCCAGATGTGGTCATATTCTACCCAGATATGCTCATATTCGGTCATATTCTTCCCAGATGTGGTCATATTCTACCCAGATATGCTCATATTCGGTCATATTCTTCCCAGATGTGGTCATATTCGGTCATATTCTTCCCCGATGTAGTCATATTCTTCCCAGATGTGGTCATATTCTTCCCAGATGTGGTCATATTCGGTCATATTCTTCCGAGATGTAGTCATGTTCTTCCCAGATGTGGTCATATTCTACCCAGATATGGTCATATTCGGTCATATTCTTCCCAGATGTGGTCATATTCTACCCAGATATGGTCATATTCGGTCATATTCTTCCCAGATGTGGTCATATTCTACCCAGATATGCTCATATTCGGTCATATTCTTCCCAGATGTGGTCATATTCGGTCATATTCTTCCAAGATGTAGTCATGTTCTTCCCAGATGTGGTCATATTCGGTCATATTCTTCCGAGATGTAGTCATGTTCTACCCAGATATGGTCATATTCTTCCCAGATGTGGTCATATTCTTCCCAGATGTGGTCATATTCGGTCATATTCTTCCGAGATGTAGTCATATTCTTCCCAGATGTGGTCATGTTCTACCCAGATGTGGTCATATTCGGTCATATTCTTCCCAGATGTAGTCATATTCTTCCCAGATGTGCTCATGTTCTACCCAGATGTGGTCGTATTCGGTCATATTCTTCCCAGATGTGGTCATATTCGGTCATATTCTTCCCTTATTCACATAGTGTACTTACTTCCACCCCCTTCCATGGATACAGTGGGTACTGCTTCTCAAACATGGGGATGAAGTCATCGTAGTGCACCTAGAGAGACACAGATGACAGTTAACGACAGCTTCAGGATCCGAGCTTCATGGTTTACATTAGATTATCATGTATGTTGCTAAAGCAGAGGATCAGTTTATTATTATTCCTTGTTTTATTTAAGTGATTATTTGTTCGCCTCGATTTGATAGTTGTCAGTGAAGATAGACAGTAAACACAGAGAAAGATTACGACACGGAAGAAAAGAACATTGACTTAAATTAAAATTCTATATTTTTATAAAAAGATCAATATTAAACAAGGCCAGTGTTTTCCACAGGATTTAGTGAGACTGTGGTGGGTTGACATCCGACCCTCTAGGGGGGGGTGTTGGGGGTGCTCCCCTAGAAGAAGACTTTGAGCTAGACTGGGTTTCATCCAATCAGAAGATCGGCAGGCTCTCAACCAGTCCGCATCTACACTGGATCCCAGATTGATCCCGAATTAATGTAAATGTCAATTCCTCTGGTATCAGTGTATGAATGTGTGTGAATGGCATCATGGAGTGTAGGTTAAGGGGTCGGTAGCCGAGCACGTCCATTCTTAAGTTAACGGCATCAATCAGCTGCACTTTGAGAGCAAAATTATGAGGCTAAATCTATGAATAACTGTGTGCTCCAGATGTGGTCATAATCTTCCCACATGTGGTCATAATCTTCCCACATGTGGTCAAATTCGTCGGAGAGCGCCAGAAAGAGCAGCCGGTACCGGTGTATCGATAGTGCGGAAAAATGATATTGATATGGGTTCAAATTTTCAGAATCAATATGTTTTGGCAACACTACAACTAAGGTGCCCAGCCAGCGTTGCACCGTACGCATGTTTGAACACTCGGCCACCGGATTATTTTAAATTATAAAGCAAAAGCAGACACTGACTGACACTTCTGATTAGAACAGCTGCAGTAAAGATGTCATTCTTTTTTTGGTCTTCCAATGAATAAGGAGCACAGGGACCAGAGCGTGGTCTTCTGACCACAGACTGATTTCACAAAGAGCTCAGAAGAACCTGCTTCAGCTCCACAGCGTCGGTGTAGTTCATGACGGTGAAGTGCTTTTGGTAATCATCCAGATGGTCCAAGGAGAAAGGTCTAGACAGAAGAAACAAATAATACAGAGCTTTTATACAATGCCCCTAAGAAAATATTATAGCAAAAAGATAAATGTCTTTTCTTCTGTAAAATCTAGCCCCAGGTAGAAAGAAAATCCCCCAAACTATTCTTTGCATTTAACAGGACTGTGATTTTTTTAACAACCTGGAATTGAACCTCACAGCCCACCCCTATTCATGTATGCACGTGTGTGTGTGTGTGTGTGTGTGTGTGTGTGGCGTACCTATTAGCAAAGCGCAGCCAGAAGACGTCATAGGCATAGAGGCGCAGAGGCTGCACAGAGCGCACCATCAGCATGTAGCGGATGTCAAACTTCACCATTCCCACCTCCTCTCTGTTGAACAGCACTGGATCTTCAAGGTACTTACACACCACCTTGAGAACACACACACAGAATTACAGGTGACCAAATAGTAAAGCATCCATCAGTAATCATGTCTTTAACCAGACTGGCTACATTTACATTATTATGACTTAACGACTGCAGACGCGTCGCCCTGACCTCTGTGGCTATGACGTGGTTTCAGGGCCTCATACTGCATCACCTCAGCACGGCCTGAGGACTGATCTTACACCATCCTCCTGCAGCGCACACACGGAACACTCCAAATAGGGGAGGGGTGTCAGACGTCTGGGTCCCCCTGTAGAACCGAGGGAGGCTTGCTGCAGCCCATAATAGGCTTCATTCCACAGCCCTTTTGTATGGTTCTGCCCCAGTCTGACCTCAATGTTCTCCCCCGTTCAGCTCTATCATCTCAGAGGTGTATATAACCCATGTTCATGTTTTGACTGCGTTCATACCAGAAGGTTCTTGGACAAAGCAGACCAATGTCCTGTCATTACACACTTATATTATGAGTGTAATGGAAGAAATACTGCACTTATACGTGTTGCAGGTTTGAATATCATATCATACTATATTCTATATAATTATGTTGTGTTTGGGCTGGCAAGAACCTTTTGCGGCCCCTATGTTGTGAAACTCCTCAGCACACTCATGAGTTATGGGCATCCTCCCTACATATTTGTGTGTAACCCCGCCCCTTTCTGCTTCCTTAGCTCTCATCTGTCAGCTAGAACCTTCAATTCATAAATTCGTACCCTCCCTAAGACAGCCCTCTAACTCCCTAATTGTCAGAATCCAATGAAGTCACCTCTTACGCCCTCACTGCCTGTGCATGTCCGTGTGCACCTGACCCGTCTGAAGGAGGAGTAGAACGGAGCCCTTTAGTGGGAGTTTGTGCTCCTCTGCTGAACGCTCATCGTCCTGCAGACTCCTTCCTTCTTGCAAGAATAAATACTCAGAAGCTTAAAGGTTGTTCCTTGGATCTCATTATTTTAAGCATCTCATCCAAAGCCTGTGATAGGAGTTACAAATAATTCCACCACAAGGGCATATGAAAAATACAAATTCTAACATGAAAGACATGTGTAAAATACATAAAATATGAAAATATATGGAAAAGACTCCTTAACTATCACTTTTGAGGTAGAGCCTCCACCAATGTAGCATGGACATAGGGTTGTATTCTCCCTATCTATATTATTGCACAGAAGAGGATGAATCTCTCACTGATTGTTATGCGGGGCGGACCTCAGGAACATGAATAGTGAATGAGCCCTTCAGAATCTAGTGATTCAGAATTTCTTAATCATTGCTTCAAACTCATCAAATGTTTTGTTTCATTTATGTGTGCTTCCAGATAAATGTCCACAACAAGCAACCTACTGGGTGATTCATGGTTCCAATGTAAACGGTGATGCATTCAAAATGCTTTCATAGTCAGATTAATGTGTACATGGTGTTAGCTGAGCTGGTTTCACGTTGTGTGTGTGTGTACCTTTGGTGTACTCTCTCTCTGTCTGATTATGTAGTCCAGGTTGTTGGTGATGTGTGTGTCCAGGCCACGTGCCAAGTTCCAGGGCTTACAGATCCAGTGGTTATCCTCTCCCCTGGAACACACACCGACTCATCTTTCATCTGCTTTGTGCTGATCGGACCGTCTCCATCGGCAACACGCTCTTGATTTTGTTAGGATATATAAAAATAGGACATTCCCACCTTTGTTGCCTCTGTTGATAGCGCTTGACGAACTGCGGCAGCTCTGACTGGAGGTTGAAGGTCTCTGGTAACCACTCGGGCCGGGAGCCGCCTCCCGCTCTGCGGGCCACGGCGGCCATGCAGTCCTTCACGGTGACGATGCTCTCGCAGGGAAACTGGTTAAGCATCACATGGGGTCGTTCCTCGCTCAGCTTCCTGTCAGAGAAGAAGTCATGACGAATGTATCTAAAAACAACAACTGTTGTCTCTTTTACAAGGGTGGGGCTTTTCGCCGTCAATTAGAGTATTTTCTTAATCCCACATTCAAGCTTTGGTCACTATACACACACACACACACACACACACACACACACACACACACACACACACACACACACACACACACACACACACACACACACACACACACACACACACACACACACACACACACACACACACACACACACACACACACACACACACACACACACACACACACACACACACACACACACACACACACACACACACACACACACACACACACACACACACACACACACACACACACACACACACACACACACACACACACACACACACACACACACACACACACTTTGTTTTGTCTGGTTTCACAGAGCAACGTCTGTGGCAGTGTGACTTTGCAGCATTGATGGATGTTAGAGTGAGAATTCCTCCATGAGGACATGCAGAGGTCATGAAGTTCACGCAGTTAGCTCATGTGGGGTCTGGTCACGAGCTTCACGTGACCTCCGTGCATTTCTTACTTTGCAGCTATAAATGCTGTAAAGTGATCAACATGCTGTAAAGTCATGTAGTGTGCCGAAGGTCATGTAGTGTGCCGAAGGTCATGTAGTGTGCCGAAGGTCATGTAGTGTGCCGAAGGTCATGTAGTGTGCCGAAGGTCATGCATTTCTCGGAATGACTACTCGGGGGAGTTCCAGAAAACAGCCGTTCTCTCGGCGCAGTGAACTACAACTGTGGTCTGTCGGGTTGCTACGGGACACAGAAGGACCATTTGTGTATTTGTTATATCCTTCAAATCATTTTGTTATTAAAGTTGATCTTAAAACTATAAAGTACAATTTGGATCATTCTAAACATATGAGAAAAGGTCTCTCTCTGGATGCTGCCAAGAGTTTTATGCATGCCATGACCCTTTCCCATATATCATATTGCATTTCATGTTGGGGGCGGGCTCTTGAAACAACCATAAGACCACTGGGATCAGTCAGTTAATGGAGCATCATAAACAAACTCTGGATGTTCATCACTGTAGGATACTCTCTCATTCTATCATCCCTCTTTTTTAAAGTATGCCATTAAGTCACGTGTCTCCATTTTTGGGGTGTTTACAATGTTCTTGTTCATATAGAGATTTTATGAACCACAACTACTGTCAGTGTCGGTCAGATTGCCTCCACTTGTATGTGGGAACAATGTGTTAAACACATCTATGTGGGTGTGTTGTTTCAGTCGGTGTATATTTTCTCAAAATAAATGTTAGATCTTTTGAACAGAAGTAAGAATTATTAATAATAATAATAATAATAATGCATTTAATTTATATAGCGCTTTTCATAATACTCAAAGACACTTAAAATATTATTGGTTATTTCCTTTTTATAAAGCAAGCAAACTTTCAATTATCAGTCAACTTAACGTTTATATGAAACTAGCTAAGGACACTTTTCTTGAACTGAGAATATAAAAACAATCTTTGTTTGAACTCGTGGATCAAGTTTAAACAACAAGTTCACTCAACTCCGACCACTTAAATCATATTGTTGATACAACTAGAAAATTGTAGTTAAATGAACTTTCATTGCTCAGTTGAATCAAAGGAAATCTTCAAGTTGAGTTAACTTGCATTACAGTGTGTGTGTGTGTGTGTGTGTGTGTGTGTGTGTGTGTGTGTGTGTGTGTGTGTGTGTTGCTGACCTGTAGTCTTTGATGTGAGTATAGATCCAAACAATATCAGCCTCCTCCTCCTCCTCCGTCAGCTGGAACCGTAGGTGAGTCAGGTTGTTTCTTACTTGTGACATGTCGGAGTAAACCCTAAACAGCAGAGCACAGAGCAGTGGAGAGGAGTGGGAAACATAGAAATGACAACACATAAGGTGTTCCATAAGGTAAATTTATGTTTTGGACGACCTCTATACCAAAAATGCAAGATAAGAGAAAAGAAATGGCAATAAGACAATGTTATTCAGGCTGCAGTCATATTTTAAAGAGCAGTGTTGTTTGGGAACAATATAATAGTAGAAAAGTACGAAAGTATAGAAGTATACCCACTAAAACATATAACCTGCATAAGACAGTCACTCAAGCATTATATAATCCTTCCTGTTCAAACAGGGCCAACCAGCTAATGTTACCACACAACAAGGTGAAAACATCCTGTTGTTGACTAACAAACAGGATGGTTCATGTGTGAGTGACGCAACTGTGTCTCTGGTTGCAAAATAATAATGCACATGTAAATGCAACGCGAGCGATTCACACTTCATGCACATTTTGCACATCTGGAGGGCGGAACTGGCTCTGTACTTATTGTGCTGTTGCGCCAACTTTTTCTGATTTACTACACTATAGAAAATAAAACATTTGTCACTAAACGTGAGAAGCCATTGTGTCGTGAAGTGTGTGAACGTGTGCGTGGTACTTTCACCAGTATGTCAACTTAAACCATTAAACTCTGGACATACATTGCTAAAACACGTTAATACATGATTGCTATCACACACACAGAAGTCGCTTCCTGTCTCAGGAACCGAGAATACTCACTGAGGGACTAATAAAGGATTATCTTATCTTATCTTACTGAATGCTGAGTTTGTGACATGTACTTATACGGGCATATGTATATGGCATATGTATATGTTGGCCTACTTTCTGATCTTTGTCCCAGATAGCACATCTGTGTCATCTGATAAAGCGCAAAGGCTTCTGGGGCCTGTGTCAGAGAGCATTTCCCCTATAAATGACCCTGTTCAAGAGAGAAAACGATCTAAGCGATCTTCACACCTTTTCACACTTTTATTTTTATTCTTTATTTTTCGTTGTTGCTCTGTTTCGCTTTTTTGGCTGAGATCAATTTTTGTAACTTCCTGAAAAGGAGAGAAAAACTCTTTTGCAAATAAAATACCCACTCCCATTGTGAGACTGGGGTAAAAACTAAATTAACCAGGTTACACTCCGTGTTTTTGCGGCCTCCTCCAGATGCCTGATGGACAACATCCAGCCTGACTTAAAAAGGGTAAGTACCTGCGGGAAAACCATTTACAGACAACATAATCTAAGTATCTGAAAAAAGGTTTATTCCAAGGTTCCAGAGTAGGAGGTGTTACTAAAGAGAGAGCTCCAATATGGTGGTTTACAATTAGAGAGCCGCGCCCTATATAGGCTTCTACCCAGGGCTGAGACTGAGATGCTCTGCGTGAAGGGGGAGAATTAACCACGCCCGGAAACAAAATAACTAGAGCCGTTCCTAAGACATCAGACTACCCGAAAGGTTTAATACATAGAGGTATAAGAATCCAGATCTAAATGAACAGAGTCGGTTTTATAGAGTGTGTATAAGAAGACAACCTTTTGTTTCCTCGACAAAGCAAACCAACTTAGAAGAAGAGACTAATAACGTTCAACTTTTGAATACTGGACTGAAATAGATGCTATTAGGCATATTATTTGTATTAATGGGACAGATCCAATCGCAGACCTAAATGACAGACCAGTAAACGAAGGGTTAGCTCAGAATAAGTGTTTTGTGTTTGACGGACACCGCACTATCTGTCTAGTTTATTGACACCGCCTGGTGGTCATTAACTGCACTACAGCCAGCATCCTGAGAGGCCTTCATACATGACGGAGAGAAACTGTATTTGGGATTTAGAATACCAGTCTGCCGGTGCTGTTCAAATGCTAATGATTCCACTTGAACTGCGTGTGGCTATTAGCACCGTTCTTTGTAAATAAATACATATGTATTTGGCATGAGGGTCATAAGCATAGAGAGACGTCTGCATGGCTGATATTAATATGAGTGTAGCTTGATCTTTATACTGTGTTTGAACAGGATGGGATCCACTAAGTGGTCTTCCCTTTTTGATTGATGACAAACATAATTTGCTGGGATGAGCCACTTACTTGAGGATTTTGTCCTCGGGCACAGAGAAGGGTTGGATGTCCACTGGAAGCAGCTCCTTGTTCTCCAACGCAATGGCCTGGAGAAGCAGACAAAGGGGACAGTGATGCCTGTCGGGGGGAAGGAATTCCTACAGGACTCATATGATTCATGTGTCCAAAGTATTATTACTACGCTCAAACAGGATTGATTACGGCTACACTGTGTGTGTGTGTGTGTGTGTGTGTGTGTGTATATGTGTGTGTGTTTAAAAGTTACTGCTAACTTGTTTTTGGACCAATAAAAGTGAATTAATAAATACAGCCTGTCCATTCGAGGAAAAACCAAGTGATGATTAAGCACCAAATGTCTCCTTATTTGACCAAAAGGAGTCCCAGAACCACTGAAGACCAGCTCTTGTTTGTGGACCGCTAATCTGTTCACTATCAATACAGGTGTGTTCGGGTTGCTTTCTGCATCCAAACAGTATCACAACGGTCTGAACCAGGACAAAATATGTTTGTGTTTCCATAACCTCAGTGATAGTCCTCCTTACCTCGTAGTACGAGTCCGGGGGCTCAGTCGTGACACTGCTGACCCCTTCTAGATGGTCAGGTATCCATGGTAACAGACGGCATCGCCTCAAAAGGGGGTCCGTCTCTCCAAACGTATAGTCTCGTGTCACTTCATCTGTGGAAATAATAACATTTTTGCTGAGTGTGAAAGTCTCTGAGTACTCTGTTAGGGTTGGTCCTAGGCTGGACCCGAGTGCAGACCAGGAGACAGTAGGGTCGGTTTAAGGAGTTCGCTGGTGGAGCCAGAGCTGAACACAGGTAGGAAGGCGTGGTGGGGCTGGGCTGAAGGCCACATTTCCTACAGTTGCACAAACGTTACAACAGCAGGACATTGGTTGGGAACATGTGGTTGTGGTATCTATCATATGAGTGACCACCTGTGGTTGTATGGTACCACTTATATAACCCTTCTGTTACATGAATGTAACAAAAAGGTTCTCAGGTGTGGGAGAACAGAAAAGGCCAAATCTGAACAGAAGAGAACACATGAGATAAGACCACACCAAGGAACAGAAGTCTTCTCCCCAGGCTGCACCGGGCTCACAGCTTTAACAAAGGGAAAGTTTGTCTTTGGAATAAAAAAATGATTTAAAAAGCTCATCCTTTAAAATCCGTATTTACTTAATTTGCACTTTATCATACACTGTATATTTTACATTTTATTCTGTCTCGTCTGCACTTTGTTGATTGTTTATTTGTTGTCTACTGTTGTTGCTTGTTGTTGTTTGTTATGTCTGACGTCCTATGTTGCACCACCCACCACACTAAGTTCCTTGTAGGTATAAACCAGGGGTCGGCAACCTTTACCACTCAAAGAGCCATTTGGACCCGTTTCCCACAGTAAAGAAAACACTGGGAGCCACAAAACCCTTTTGACATTTAAAATGAAATAACACTGCATATAACGTTTATTTTGCCGTTATGCTATGTATAAACAAACTATAATGTGTTGCATTTATGAAATCAATGAACGACTGCAGAGAAAACAAAATTACATTTCTGCATGCAACAAAACATTTTGAGCTCCGAAAAAAAGACGTTGACGTTGGGTTGAAGGTTACTTTCAAGTAAAATACTCAATGTCTATTTGAGTCCTTCTTGTATTTATGAAAAAAAAACGCTGAACTTAAATTATCCACCGTCAGCAAACCAAAAATGCCGTCCTCTCTCTGTGTGCCGTCATCCTTTTACTGGCGCGTGCAGTCAGCTGTCAACTCTTTGCAGAGAGGGGCATATCCTTGATTTTCTGCACAATTTCACTCTTGTTTTTAAAGTCCGTGAATAGATGTTCTGAAATCTTAATGAAAGATTCTTTTATATATTCTCCATCTGTGAACGGCTTCCCGTGCCTGACTATTTCCTGAGCGGCTACAAAACTTGCATATGTACTTGAATTGGCAGACTTCATCCACTTCTTGAAGTGATTTTTACTCAGATCAACCTTCCGCATCAGTTCCGAAACGGCTTTTTTTCTCTCATCTCCATCCGGATATTTTTGAGCAAAGGCTGCGTGTTTATTCTGGAAATGTCTTGCGACATTTGACTTTTTGTTGTTTCCTAGTTTCTCATTACATATTAAGCATACTGGTAAACCAGTCTCGTCAGCAGTGAAAGCAAATGAATCTGTCCACGTACCATTGAACGTTCTGTTTTCTTCAGACACTGTTCTCTTCTTAGAATTCTCCATAGTTGTCCTACCTGGGATTCGAAAAGTTCAAGAAATCGCGCGCTGGCGGGTGTCGCACATTGGCGGTTGTGACGCATAGTAACAGCGTAACAGCGACATAACATTTTTTAACACGTTTTATTTAGATGTTACAAGATCACCTTAATCTTCAAATTTAGAATTACATTTTAAAAACGAACAAACTAAAATAAAATACATTTTAATTAAATACTCATTAATTATTTTCAAAAGCCACAGGGAGCCGCATCAGAGGGATGAAAGAGCCGCATGCGCCTCCGGAGCCGCGGGTTGCCGACCCCTGGTATAAACCTACTTGCTAATAAAAGTTTCTGATTCTGATTCTGTGTTGTTGTTGTTGATGACTTATAAAAGCACCAACACCCAGGGGTGCAACCTATCGGATCAGCGAAAAAGAAAAAGGGGGTCAAATACCACTTTTAGAGATTGGTCATTGATGCCTCTGGGCCAGTAGGTTTCCTGGTTTTGTTTTAGCAGCTGGTCTTCAAGGTTTCAGACTATTGTTTTCACCGCCGCCCTGTGGTCATAATGTTTGAAGTCTGCGTAAACCATCACAAATGTTAAATTGGATTTGTTTGCTTTGTTACTAAAAATAAATCAACAATGCGTCAGTTTTCCAGATCAACACCACTACCAACACATTTGTTTTTAGCCTATTAATGGTCATTCCAGTTTTATACATATTTATATAATAGTTATGTAAACAACTATTCTGCCTTGTCTGTCCTTTACTTTTATCTGTCCAGCTGTGTTGTTGCTAGCTGCTCTTGTACTTCTGTGGAAGAAAAAAAGGACACGTGTATGTGCACATGTACTAGGCAAATATATGTGATCACGTCTCCCGTGTGTGTGTGTGTGTGTGTGTGTGTGCGTGTGTGTGTGTGCGTGTGTGTGTGTGTATGTGTGTGTGTGTGTGTGCGTGCGTGTGTGCGTGCGTGTGTGTGTGTGCGTGTGTGTGTGTGTATGTGTGTGTGTGTGTGTGTGTGTGTGTGCGTGTGTATGTGTGCGTGTGTGTGTGTGTGTGTGTGTGTGCATGTCTCCTCTCACCTCCCTCCTGCAGGTCCTGCAGGGGCCAGAGCACAGAGTAGGCCAGCCCGCCCTGGACGTAGAAGAAGGGAGCCATGCTGCAGCTGGGCTGGTCGGAGTGCTGCAGCCGGGAGCCGAACTCATCCACGATGTACCACACCGGTACTTTATCCTCAGGAGACTGTCACGGTCAAACACAGCAGGGCGAGAACAGTGAGGGGGAGGAGAACAGGGAGACCAACGGGGATTTTACCTCTGCAAAGGTGGCTTTTCCACTTCCATCTCTGTAAAATTAAAATATTTAGTCTTTTGCTTGTGGGTCTGAGGCGTCACATTTGTTCATGCGGTACCATTTATATATATATATATATATATATATATATATATATATGTCGTCAGCGTTTGAATGAAGTAAATGTTTTGTAGTGACGTGGTAGACAACTGAAATGAGACACACCCCACCCAAAAACCTGCCTCTCTTTTCAGTTCAACGAATCAACTCGTGACATGACTAACTATAATAATATACTATAATAAACTAAACTTGTTGTATCATTGTGAAACTGTGGTGTGGAAAGAAAATGTTTATCTAGGTGAGGTGTTATACATATCTAAATCTTTTATACTGAAGTATGTTTTATCTAATATCTCACACTAGAATGAACACTGAAGTTATTAAGCATCGCAGTTAGACATCTGTCCTTAAAAAAGAACATTTCTATGAATAAACATAATGCCCTGACATGTTGAAGAGTGACGGGTACGAGCCGCGAACATGGCTCCCTTCCACACAAGGGAGGGAGAGATAGGAAGGGTGGGGGGCGAGCAGGGTCATTCCCAGGACTATCCCTAAATGACCGATAGACCAAAAGGATAAGCCGTCAACAAGCCACGATGGTGCCGTAAGGGGGGGGGTGGGGTGGTGGGGGGGAAATAACTCTGTCCTTGAGAAGACCCAGCTGGGCCTCTTCTCCATGATGAACATGAGTGATGGGAGGGAGAGGGGGGGCTGTGGGAAGGACCACGGCCCTCATCTGAATCACATGTAAACGACATATGTACGTTGTTTTATACTTTGTCGTTTTATCTTGATGAACCGGGGACCCAGCTCAGCAGTTTTATTTTTATTTGTATTCTGCAAATAAAATCTCTGTGAACTGAACAATAATCCAACCTCTCGTAGTCTGCGGGGAGTCCAGGAGTGAGTTCATGTGGTGACTCACACTCAGATAGGAAATAGCCACTGAGTTTATACAGCCTCAAGTTTGTAATAAGAATCAATTTGGAAGGAAGAGAATAATTCATCCACAACATTGGTGAACTCCATGTGAAATTAAAGCCAACAAACAATTACTCGTGTTGCTGTTGGTCCTTTATTAGCATTTGTTTACCCGTAAAGGTTTCTCTTAGCGGAGGCTATCCGATGGAAATGTCTGGTGGACGACCCGAGAAGTGGAAACAGGATGTGGTTAGAGAGACATCCTGCTGAGATGCTCAGACAATGAAGAGCAGTAAGGAACTGTTGGAACAGTAATATATTATAGATACTGGGGTCATAAGGTCGGGACTTTCTAAGAATAGAAGATGGAAAATGCCTGAGGGGGAAAGCTTGTAAAGGAAAATGAGGAAGATTAAGCGTGGGTAATTACACCATAAGTTAAAGATTCACCAAGAAGGAGCAATAGCCCCACGTTTGATCATGATTGAAGAATGTTCAGAGCGTGAAGTTGGTCTGCGGAGGTTAATGCTTTGATCAAAGAATTAACTCTGGACATAAATTAAAACGTTAAACTTAAAAAGGGTTATAGCGCGGGGGACAAATGTTAAGGGCTTTTAAGGTTATATTTTTAGAGGCTTTTATTCAGCCCTCTACCTGCTGACACACAGAGTTTCTCGCCGGCTACACTGTAGACAGCAGTGTTGTTTTCACCGGCTCTCAGAGCGATTTTTGCCTTTTACTGCCATCCTTATCCTGGCTTGTAAAAGCAGTGTATTTGTAGACTGACAGTTACTGCTGTAAATAAATGTCATGCAGGGACACACCGTGGCAGAAGGAAGCATGGGAAGCTAGAATGAGACGGTGGATCATGTTTTTCTGACGTACCCCCTGGGAGAGTTTATAAGTCTGGTTGTGCTTCCACATGCGCTCCATCACCATCTCCACCGTATCCGGGTCGGGGGCCTCGCCGTGGAAGTCCACCCCCACGAGGGCGGCCATTCTGGGCAGCAGGCCGGGGGTGTTCTCCAGCTGCTGACGGGCATGGTCCACGCGGTACGTCCAGGCGTGATCCACCAGGTACACACTGCGGTGGGCGCACAAGGAAGATGGATAGAAGTTCAGGTCGACAGCATTGTAAAAACTCAAATAGGTGCATTTTATATTGAAATTATCAACAACAAACCGTAGCGGGTCAGGTGTCAAAAGATGGTAAACGGCCAAATGAAATGGGCTTTTTTGCCCAATGTTGATTGTATTTTCCACCGTTTTTTTATTTCATGTCACATTATGACCTTTCAGCCAATCACAATCCTCCAGACATCAGGCTACATCAGTAGGCTACGTAGTTGACGAACGCACGGCCATCGCTCTGTTCCGAAGAGAATTTTTGTACCAGAGGATCTGCGGGTTGCCGTTGTTGTGTCCTTGAGCAAGACACTGATGGACAACATCCAGCCTGACTTAAAAAGGGTAAGTACCTGCGGGAAAACCATTTACAGACAACATAATCTAAGTATCTGAAAAAAGGTTTATTCCAAGGTTCCAGAGTAGGAGGTGTTACTAAAGAGAGAGCTCCAATATGGTGGTTTACAATTAGAGAGCCGCGCCCTATATAGGCTTCTACCCAGGGCTGAGACTGAGATGCTCTGCGTGAAGGGGGAGAATTAACCACGCCCGGAAACAAAATAACTAGAGCCGTTCCTAAGACATCAGACTACCCGAAAGGTTTAATACATAGAGGTATAAGAATCCAGATCTAAATGAACAGAGTCGGTTTTATAGAGTGTGTATAAGAAGACAACCTTTTGTTTCCTCGACAAAGCAAACCAACTTAGAAGAAGAGACTAATAACGTTCAACTTTTGAATACTGGACTGAAATAGATGCTATTAGGCATATTATTTGTATTAATGGGACAGATCCAATCGCAGACCTAAATGACAGACCAGTAAACGAAGGGTTAGCTCAGAATAAGTGTTTTGTGTTTGACGACAACGCAACAACACTTAACCCCGGATTGCTCCCTGTAGCAGTGTCTACGGTGTAAGTCCCTTTGGATAAATGAAATGTAATCTTTATAACAGGCTTCCCCGGATGTGTAGGGTAGGACATATTACAGCCTCTAACTGGTCCATCTCCTTTTGAATATCACTTTAAAACCGATGCTTTTATTATGGATGTTTTACTTTTATTGTTTATGATTGCATGTGCTTGTTTTGTGCCTTGTTCAATGTCATCGGAAAGTGTATTTGGACAATGCTGCATGGTGGTTCTTCATTTTAAATAAAATTGATTGCTTGGTTGAATTATGAAATAATATTTTAAAATAACTATACTCCTCATGATTATTTATTTTGTGTTTTTTGTATTATTGATTCAATAAAATACAGCAAAATCCTTCGGTCAAGGGGGATTTCCTGGCCGATGGCGCCCTCACCTGGTTGGCTCAGAGGCTTGCAGCCCACTCTCCCGGGTCACAAGCACTTTACAGCGGATCTCTGGTGCAGGACTCTTCCTCTCGTTATTCCCTTCACCTTCCTGCGAGTCGTCGTCGTCTTCTTCTTGGAAATGCATGATTCCGAAAACTTCCCCAGCATCGTAAATCTAGGGCAATGAGACCATTTGATGATGTCACCACCAGACTCCATGAGAGAATGTGTCCATTTTAAAGTGAGATATCTTCTCCTCTTCAGCACTCACCAGAAAGGTGCATACACTGTGTTAAATAGTGTAACACTGTAACATAGTGTTACATAGTGCAACAGTAACACCACTATGTTACACAGTTACACTATGTAACACTATTTAACACAGTTACACTATGTAACAGTTACACTATGTAACACTATGCAACACTGTTACACTATGTAACACAGTTACACTATGTTACACTATGTAACACTATGTTACACAGTTACACTATGTTACACAGTTACACTATGTAACACTATGTTACACAGTTACACTATGTTACACAGTTACACTATGTAACACTATGTTACACAATTACACTATGTTACACTATGCAACACTGTTACACTATGTAACACAGTTACACTATGTAACACTATGCAACACTGTTACACTATGTAACAGTTACACTATGTAACACTATGTAACACTATGTAACACAGTTA
Organism: Cyclopterus lumpus; assembly: GCF_009769545.1. Lineage (NCBI taxonomy): Eukaryota > Metazoa > Chordata > Actinopteri > Perciformes > Cyclopteridae > Cyclopterus > Cyclopterus lumpus. The sequence continues at coordinate 1,635,006 of NC_046988.1, forward strand.
CACTATGTTACACAGTTACACTATGTAACACTATGTTACACAATTACACTATGTTACACTATGCAACACTGTTACACTATGTAACACAGTTACACTATGTAACACTATGCAACACTGTTACACTATGTAACAGTTACACTATGTAACACTATGTAACACTATGTAACACAGTTACACTATGTTACACAGTTACACTATGTAACACTATGTAACACAGTTACACTATGTTACACAGTTACACTATGTAACACTATGTAACACAGTTACACTATGTTACACAGTTACACTATGTAACACTATGTTACACAGTTACACTATGTAACACAGTTACACTATGTAACACTATGTAACACAGTTACACTATGTAACACAGTTACACTATGTAACACTATGTTACACAGTTACACTATGTTACACAGTTACACTATGTAACACTATGTTACACAGTTACACTATGTAACACAGTTACACTATGTAACACTATGTTACACAATTACACTATGTTACACTATGCAACACAGTTACACTATGTAACACAGTTACACTATGTAACACTATGTAACACAGTTACACTATGTTACACAGTTACACTATGTAACACTATGTTACACAGTTACACTATGTAACACAGTTACACTATGTAACACTATGTTACACAATTACACTATGTTACACTATGCAACACAGTTACACTATGTTACACAGTTACACTATGTAACACTATGTTACACAGTTACACTATGTAACACAGTTACACTATGTAACACTATGTTACACAGTTACACTATGTTACACAGTTACACTATGTAACACTATGTAACACAGTTACACTATGTTACACAGTTACACTATGTAACACTATGTTACACAGTTACACTATGTAACACTATGTTACACAGTTACACTATGTAACACTATGTTACACAGTTACACTATGTAACACTATGTAACACAGTTACACTATGTAACACTATGTAACACTATGTAACACTATGTAACACAGTTACACTATGTTACACAGTTACACTATGTAACACTATGTAACACAGTTACACTATGTTACACTATGTAACACAGTTACACTATGTAACACTATGTTACACAGTTACACTATGTTACACTATGTAACACAGTTACACTATGTAACAGTTACACTATGTAACACAGTTACACTATGTAACACTATGTTACACAGTTACACTATGTTACATAGTTAGTTCCACTCTTCAAGTCGGCACACATCAAACACGGCAAGCAGCACTTGTTTCCCATTTCAGTTTCTTTCCATCCCATTGTTGAAGTAGTAACGTTACAAAACACACACACACACACACACGCACACAAACACACACGCACACACACACACACACACACACGCACACACACACACACACATACACACACACACACGACGAGGGCGCGTGAAGCAACTAAAAAGAGGAAAAGAGGAGAAGAAGAAGAAGAAAGTGAATTCAACAACATGCCGATGAGTGGCTACGATTCATGCCGAGTGGAACCCAGGAACATGAATTCCAAGCGGGTGGGAGCTCGTGGTGCATTAGCCGGGTGTGGAGTCGCAGCTTAAGCTAAAGTGGCTCTTATTTCAGATCCATATCATTTGTCGTGGTAGAGTTATGTGGCGTGTTGTTGGACTGCGGAGTATTAAACGGCAGGACCATGTCGTCCCAGCAGTGTTATCCGGCTGTCGGTTAGCAAGAGACACACCTCGTTGGTGATTTTGTGATGGAGGCTCCTCCAGTAGATCGGGGGGATCCCGGAGGACTGCAGGGCCCCGGCGTGCAGGGCCACAAACACGTCCAACTCCTCGTCCTCGTCTCCATTCGTAATCAGAGAGTTTGTTGACATCACTCCAGTCGGATATCACGCACGTGGAGGTGGACTGTGGAAACCCGGAAAGGGGGGTTGACAGCTACGGCAGCAGTGCATTGTGGGAGACTTTTACTTTCTACTTCTACTCCATGTTGTAGCACTTGAGCAGTATGTTTTTATGACAGATCACTGAGCCCTGAACATTGGGTGCATGCAGACGTTCGATGTTGTTGTTGTTGTTGTTGTGCAGCGAGTACAAGTAGTTCAGTTTGTGTGAAACATATACTCTGTAAACACTTTACCTTGTGATTAAACTGTTGCTTTTATTCTTCAATCATTAATAAATAAACATCAATATGTCTCAAGGTTTTGATGCACGTTAATGTGTGCGTGTCAAATGATGTCTTCTTTCTGTATTATCAACATTAAAATGCCATGTATCAGACTTTATGGATTATACAAAATAAATGTATATTTCTTTGTCAATGTTGTGCAGTCTAAGTACACAAGGAAAACTATGTACACATACAGTTGTGTGGTGAGAAACATTTTTATTCAAATAAATAGAGCAACACATCCAATGAGTATTCAAATATGAAACATAAAAGGGAATGAACAAATGGAGTTATGACATCTTCATGAATGCACACACAAAGCTTATTGCTAGCGAGCCTCAAACAGGAAATCAAATGTTCTAGAAACAGGCGGAGCATGTTAGACGGGGCAACACATGAAAGTGAAGTGAATTAAATCTCAGACTGAGGATCTTGACTCTTATGTGCAGCTTACTGGACCCCAGGGTTAAGTCCACAGGGAACTGACGTCTCGTAGCCTCCTAACTCTGATAGATCGGTCAGCGAGCAGCTCACGGCAGGGGGAGGTGGAGGAAATGTGATGCAACTTAGATGTTTTTTTTTTAAAAAATCATAATTTAATTTGCATTCACCGCAATATCCCCTCCTGGGTGCCTTGACATGAATATTGAGGCAGCGTAAGTCACTTTCACACGTGTGGCTCTGCTCATACATTCAATTCATTGCTGCATTTTAGTTCTGGTCCATCACCAGTAAACATGAAGTCCAATAGACTGCAGGCATTTCATTAGACAGGATGGACCCACATGGAGACTTCCTTGTGACTGACAGCAGGCCATGCTGCACTTCACTGAACCTGATGAGAGTATTTATGTTTACTGGTGTCACAAAGAGCTCACCAAGAAACAATGGATTCACCAGCATTATTAGTCAAGACTGCATGAACATTGTCAAAGGGGTAGAAGGAGAACAAAAGAAGAGGCATCTTGTCCCTTGACATTGTGGGGATGGCGCTGCATCACCTGATAGAACTCAATGTTCCCCACATTATCAGGTGATGTTGGTGATCCAGTCTTGAACCTCCTGAAGAGGGCCGACTTCATGAGTTCAAACATGTTTGATATTTTGGAGTCTCAGTACACTCTGGGCACTCGAGCTACTTTGAACTGCATATCAATAAAGTTGGGAGACCGAGAAGAAACAGAATATAAAAAATACAATGGTCAAAATGACTGCAGACTCTTAGTTCCTTGAAGGGTTCAAGCTCCTAAAATGTCTCACGTCTGTCAAAGTGACTTTACTAATCCCAAGACTTGTTACTTGACTTTAACATGTAGAATTGTTGGAGAGAGAAAATGGTCTAAATATTGCTGGTCTCCAGTGTCCTAGTCATGTGCTTTGTGTGATCCACCACCTCCCTGAGCTGTTTCACTCCACACAAGATTAAAGGTTCATTCCCAAACCAAACGATGTTCCTTCCACCTGTCGTTCTATTTATCAATCGACATTTCTTTGGTGTGAGTTGCAGTTGAATGTTGGAGACATCGGCCTGCCTTCTCTTCAGTATAATAGAACTAGATGGCACTGAATACATCTCTGCCTTCCCTCAGCCACTCACACCAAAACTATCTCAATTGATAAATAGCACTACAGGTAAGAGGAACATAAATGTATTTTTAATTTTGGGGTCAACTGTCCCTTTAACAGTGAATGTAAATCCGTACTTTCTTTGGGGTACTTGAAACTACAATATCTTTATATGCAATGTTGTTACTTTACTGTGGTTTTCAAACCTCAACCAGCAGACATTGGCATCATTTCCCAGCATTCACAACTGAGCATCACTGAGGGGGGAAATCCTCGGGATATGGCTTCAATTTTACATCTTGAGGAAACATTCTTTGGCATTGCTCCACATTTGTATTCCCTGCAGGAAGAGAGCAGAAACACTTGATCATGAACATGAGAGCTCGCGTTGTCCGGTGGCCTTCAGATAGCTGCTGCGCTGTACCTTTTTGCACATGCTGATTTGCATGACGGCATAGTTGATGAGCGCTTCTCGCAGATCTTTGTCCTTCTGCTCCTTGAAGCGATGCATGTCCACCCACGCCCTTTCAACGTGCTCTCTGCAGGAACACACACACACACACACACACACGTTTAGAAGAGTGATTAGGAATGGTAAATAGACTTGTGCTTTTCTAGTCTTCCATCCACTCAAAGTCAGTGTGTAGTTTGGAGAAACAGACAGCCCATCCAGCACGGGAGCAAAGCAATGTGTGAAAACTCAAACCAATATATTGACCTGCGAAGTAATCGCACCAATAATGTTATTGTTGTTTTTGTCATGAGTGCTTTTACACAGAACACAACTATAAATTGTGTTTTTGCATGTTTTGTGTTCAATTGTCAAATCCCCAGTGAGTAAAGAACTTCACAGTAGTTCAGCTACTTCTGTGTTCTGTTCGGTAAAAAATAATAACAGTTTTTGTCAATGGAGTCTTGTTGTTTTGAAGAGTGAGATATAACGAGCAAGGTAAAGCGGTGAGAATATTCCAAATATGACACTTTAACTGACACTTTTTAACACAAACCAAAAGATACGTTCTCTGTCAAAACCCATTTGTCCTAACCAAAAAATAACAGAAATAAAAACATTCGCTATCATAAGTTACCACATCACCCGTTCTCACAGTCAGAAACGGTGTGCTCCTCCCAGTCTAGCAACACCTGGCCCTCCTGCTCCTCCTGATTATATTGGCCTCTGTCCGAATTGACAGCGGCCCTACGCCCCCTAGTGGTGGGAGGTCCAAAAAACAAAAATGCCTCTGACAGATTCTTTAAGGTGTCCAAAATACATCAACAGCAGAAGATTGCTTTGCTCTCGTGCTTCTCCAAACTCCATGTACCGTAGTAACACACTGACTGTAGGTGCATTATACCACCCCACCTGTAAACACCAGATCCACCCCTTTAAGCAGTGTCCATGACTCACCCACACTCAACAGTCTTCTCCTGGACGTCCTCTTCCCCCTCTGCAATCAGATCCTCCAGCAGCTTCAGCCTGGCCTCCCTCTGCTCAGGGGCCTCTTGGCCAAAAAGCTTGTTGGTCATGCCTTTGAAGGAGAACGTCCGCACAATCTAAGGAAGACGTGAACACAGAAACCACATTGGTCTGGTTGTCTTACCTCGGTTTGGCATGACAGAGTAAAGGAGTACATGCATCTCATGAGTATGGTGTACCCCGGTAGATAGCTCCTCGTGTTGCTGCTTCTTGGAAACGAGTTCCTGGGAGGCCATCTCAAACTCAAACTGGGTCAGCTCGTGTTTCCTGCACACCGCCCTGCCAAAGCAAAGCGTACTCTATAATGTCGAGCTGCTCTTGTGCTCACAACACACACCTTTGACATAGTAAAGGAACACAGATTTGAAAAGCATTGCAACATTCAGAGAATACTCAAGACGTTTTACAAAGTGTAAAATGTACTTATTCGCAAATTGTGATGTTTCAGCAGATCTAGGCATATATGAATGAAATCAAAAGCTAGAATAAAGCTGAATAAATTCTGATCCTGAATCCACCATAGTTGGAATCTACAGTGCAAGCATTCTGCTGGACGTTGAGTAAGAACGAGTGTGTTGTGAAAAATTCAATGAGCGCACTGGTGAGACAGACTCAGTTTAGACAGTGAGGATGGCGAAAGGCACCGATTGGCTTAGCTCTCATTATTATTAGCAGACAGCCCTATACAAGGCATTCAGGTAGAAGCTGGTCCTTTGTAGCTTCTGTGAGAACTTGATATCAGGCCACAATAAACTAGTTTGTCTACTCAGCCAAATGTGTTTTGTGAGGACAGGACCCTCCAGTCTGTATCACCACTGTACATCCGTGGGCGGACTGTGGAGGGTTTTTGTAGTTCTGAGCACTCCAACAGAGTGAGACCTCACGTCATATTTCATTTATCTCATATCGGGTCTAATAAACGGTGCGTAGTTTTGAACCAGGATCGTCACAATTTGGAGCTCGTGAAAAATGTGTCACATTTAATAGCTGAAGATATTATTTCATTATGCCTCCTCTATAGATATAGTGGAGTAATAGTTGTTTTATGCTATATTAAAGCTCTGAATATTGTATCGAGAACCTTTAACTTCATGTAGGTATCGGAGTGGACTGGTATCAGCGGTTACACGACATGAGAGGACTTGGACCAAGGCCAAAAAAGACTTGATCGGGACATCTCTCATTTGATGTCTCATATTACAGAGACATTTTTCAATTCTCTCCACCCACACGAGGATCACCACACCCAGTGTGGACTGGCGCAAGTGGGAGAACATAAACCAGTATTGAATGACCAGTTTACTTCCATGAAGCTAGAGGCCTTCGTTTTCATGCGTGTTGGCGATTTTGGTTCTTAAGGAGTTTGGTGTGAGCGTCGTGTCTCAGGCTGCAACTGGTGACATTACACTGTTCATGGAGCCACCATGTCACGGGCCTGTGTGGGTCTTACCGCAGAGCTTCGGCATAGAAGAGATATTCTTTCAGTTGGTCTGCGTAATGTTCCTCCTCTTCTAAGATGTCATCTATTGAGGCTGCATATCTACACGTGAGTGACAAATAAACAACGTCTGCATTAACAAGCGACACAGCTGGCAGCGGCTTTCACCATCCTGCAGCATGTGTACAATCCAAAAAAAGCATATATGCACAGAACTTTGACAACAGAGGCCGATAGGATGGCGTGTCAGATACTCACGCATCCATGTGATGACCGGCACTCTGCAGTCCATCTCCCATCTCTTTCTCCATGGCGCTCCACTCACTGCAGGGAACACACGGAGGAGGAAAATCTGTCACATGCACGGCTGCATTTGAGACAATATTGTCTCTTTGTTTCGTTCAAATATGCAGTGGAATTCATTTGTCGTGAATAACATCTTTCAGAGGTTGCACCAAATCTCTTTCTTTCTCATCAAGTGACATACTTTGTGTCCTGTCAGTTAACTGTTGTATCCAACGTGTGGTCTACAGGTAGAGGGTGCTGTCTGCTGTGGAGATTATAAAGCCCTTTAAGGTAGCTGTCAGCCTACTATGTAGAGGTGTGTGTTAAAGCAACATGAAGCATTCAGGATATTCATTCTATAGACTTTGTCTCCAAAGCATTTGGGTGATGAGCTAATAATGAGTTCATATGTTTGGCCTATGGTGTCATGATGTGATATGATACTTGACTGATTTGATTGATTGAGTGATGTCCGTTTCTAGTGTGAACTGGGTCCACACGGGTCAACCAACCTATTCCAGGTATTCTCTTCTTTAGTCTGGTAAAAATAAGCCGATGACGCTCTCTGTACTGAAACCTTGTTAATATGAAATATATATATATAATAAAGTGAAGACAGTGTGCTGTGTTCCTTTTGTTATAGATATATGTTCTATACAGCAATTCAGCTCCTTTGTTGGTCTTTTTTTTTCTTGTTGTCAAACCTGAAGACTCTTCCATAGTTCCCGTGGACCTTGTAAACACCGTAGAGACGGTCTGCCACCCTCTAGGAGAGACACAGGAAATACATGAGAGCAAGTTCAACTAATTCAATTCAGATTTACAGCCTGAGGAGCTCAGCGGGTGTTTGCTCTTTTACATTACATTACATTACATTACATACAATCAAATCAAAAATTGGGTTCCTCTACAGAATGCGCTCTGCTTTCACCGCCTCTGCTAAAAAAACACTGGTACAAATGACCATCCTTCACATGTTTGATTATGGGGATGGCGTCTACAGATCAGCATGCAAGGGTTCGCTACAAAAGCTCGACGTTCTCTACAACTCTGCAATCCGGTTTGTAACAAATGCTCCCTTCAGAACACACCACTGCACTCTATATTCATCACTAAACTGGCCATCTTTGTGTACGCGTCGAAACATTCACTGGTTCTTGTTAATCTATAAAACTCTCCTTGGTTTATCTCCGCCCTACCTGTGTCAGCTGCTGCACATCTCATCTCGCTGTTTCTCAGGCTGTTAGCATGTTGCTTTCTCCACTCCGTGGCACTTTTTAACTCTGTTATTTATTTATTTTCCTCTCCTTTCCCTCAAGAGGTTTTCGCCTCTTGTCAGGCCACAGTTGAAAATAAGAATTTGTTCTTAATCTGTTTCGTCTGGCTAAATAAAGGTTAAATAAAATAAAAAATAAACATTACATGTCATTTAGCTGATGCTTTTATCCAAAGCGACTTACAATAAGTGCATTAAACCATGAGTACAAACTCATAACAATAACGAATCAAGAAAGCCAAAACTACAAAAATAGTGCTCTTTGGGTGCAGTGTTTGCGTTTATAAAAAATACACTAATGACCATGGACCTCCCCCAGTTGGTTACTTGTATAGAGACAATTATTTTTGTATTAAAAGTTTGCTTAAATGTTATGCGTAAATAAGCAAAAGAAGCCTTATCTGATAGTAATTTTTGCTGATTTTAGCAGAAATCCAAGAATGCAACGAGACCTGAATGTTTCTTTCCAATTGTCTGAACCGCTTATCCTATTCAGGGTCACTGGGTGCTGGAGCCGATCCCAGCTGTCATTAGGTGAAGGCAGGTTCACCCTGGACTGGTGTCCAGTTTATCTCATATAGAGACAGACAACCATTCACGCTCCCATTCACACCTACGGGACATTTAGAGTCCAATTAACCTGAGCTGCATGTCTTTGGGCTGTGGGAGGAAGCTGGAGAACCCGGAGGGAACCCACGCTGCCACGAGGAGAACGTGCAAACTCCACACAGAAGGACTTGTGTGAGTTGCTGTGAGGTGACAGTGCCACAGGGCATTTAGATTTAAGCATGAGTTTAGTCTGCATGTGTGAGGAAATAAATAATAAATAAATAATAATAATAATAATAATACAAAATAAAAAAAATGAGAGAAAAGAGAGATAGAGACTTACTGCTCGTGCTCGGAGCAGCTGAGATGTGTGGGACTGCAGCTCATCGCTGTAGTGCTTCATCTCCATGAAGCGCCTGAGAAAGAGAAAATGTGCCGAAGACGGTGATTACGATTCCCTTATCTTCTTTCTACTTAGCTAATTAAAATGTATATGTATTTATTCATCCTTTAAGTTTACTTATTTTTTTCTGAAGATATATATTTATTAGTTTTATGATCAATCAATCAATTAAAAAAGCAACAATTCTGGAGAATGATGTTCAATATATGAACTCACAACCCAAACAAATAGGGAATTTCAGATTTTCTGTACCTCTCTCTGTTTACATCCACAGCCTCTCTCTGTTTACATCCACAGCCTCTCTCTCTGTTTACATCCACGGCCTCTCTCTCTGTTTACATCCACGGCCTCTCTCTGTTTACATCCACGGCCTCTCTCTGTTTACATCCACAGCCTCTCTCTGTTTACATCCACAGCCTCTCTCTCTGTCTACATCCACAGCCTCTCTCTCTGTTTACATCCACAGCCTCTCTCTCTGTCTACATCCACGGCCTCTCTCTGTCTACATCCACGGCCTCTCTCTGTTTACATCCACAGCCTCTCTCTGTTTACATCCACAGCCTCTCTCTCTGTTTACATCCACAGCCTCTCTCTCTGTCTACATCCACGGCCTCTCTCTGTTTACATCCACAGCCTCTCTCTCTGTTTACATCTACGTCCTCTCTCTGTTTACATCCACGGCCTCTCTCTGTTTACATCCACGGCCTCTCTCTGTTTACATCCACGGCCTCTCTCTGTTTACATCCACGGCCTCTCTCTGTTTACATCCACAGCCTCTCTCTGTCTACATCCACGGCCTCTCTCTGTTTACATCCACAGCCTCTCTCTCTGTTTACATCCACAGCCTCTCTCTGTTTACATCCACGGCCTCTCTCTGTTTACATCCACGGCCTCTCTCTGTTTACATCCACGGCCTCTCTCTGTTTACATCCACGGCCTCTCTCTGTCTACATCCACGGCCTCTCTCTGTTTACATCCACGGCCTCTCTCTGTCTACATCCACGGCCTCTCTCTGTTTACATCCACGGCCTCTCTCTCTGTCTACATCCACAGCCTCTCTCTCTGTCTACATCCACGGCCTCTCTCTCTGTCTACATCCACAGCCTCTCTCTGTTTACATCCACGGCCTCTCTCTGTTTACATCCACGGCCTCTCTCTGTTTACATCCACGGCCTCTCTCTGTTTACATCCACAGCCTCTCTCTCTGTTTACATCCACGGCCTCTCTCTGTTTACATCCACGGCCTCTCTCTGTCTACATCCACGGCCTCTCTCCCTGTTTACATCCACGGCCTCTCTCTGTCTACATCCACAGCCTCTCTCTGTTTACATCCACGGCCTCTCTCTGTTTACATCCACAGCCTCTCTCTCTGTTTACATCCACGGCCTCTCTCTGTTTACATCCACGGCCTCTCTCTGTCTACATCCACGGCCTCTCTCCCTGTTTACATCCACGGCCTCTCTCTGTCTACATCCACAGCCTCTCTCTGTTTACATCCACAGCCTCTCTCTGTTTACATCCACGGCCTCTCTCTGTTTACATCCACAGCCTCTCTCTCTGTTTACATCCACGGCCTCTCTCTGTTTACATCCACGGCCTCTCTCTGTTTACATCCACAGCCTCTCTCTCTGTCTACATCCACAGCCTCTCTCTCTGTCTACATCCACAGCCTCTGTTTACATCCACGGCCTCTCTCTGTTTACATCCACAGCCTCTCTCTGTCTACATCCACAGCCTCTCTCTCTGTTTACATCCACAGCCTCTCTCTCTGTTTACATCCATGGCCTCTCTCTCTGTCTACATCCACGGCCTCTCTCTGTCTACATCCACGGCCTCTCTGTCTACATCCACGGCCTCTCTCTGTCTACATCCACGGCCTCTCTCTGTCTACATCCACAGCCTCTCTCTGTCTACATCCACGGCCTCTCTCTCTGTCTACATCCACAGCCTCTCTCTGTCTACATCCACGGCCTCTCTCTGTCTACATCCACAGCCTCTCTCTCTGTCTACATCCACAGCCTCTCTCTGTCTACATCCACGGCCTCTCTCTGTCTACATCCACAGCCTCTCTCTGTCTACATCTATGGCCTCTCTTTCTGTCTACATCCACGGCCTCTCTCTGTCTACATCCACGGCCTCTCTCTGTCTACATCCACAGCCTCTCTCTGTCTACATCCACGGCCTCTCTCTGTCTACATCCACAGCCTCTCTCTCTGTCTACATCCACGGCCTCTCTCTGTCTACATCCACAGCCTCTCTCTGTCTACATCCACGGCCTCTCTCTCTGTCTACATCCACAGCCTCTCTCTGTCTACATCTATGGCCTCTCTCTCTGTCTACATCCACAGCCTCTCTCTGTCTACATCCACGGCCTCTCTCTGTCTACATCCACAGCCTCTCTCTCTGTCTACATCCACAGCCTCTCTCTCTGTCTACATCCACGGCCTCTCTCTGTCTACATCCACAGCCTCTCTCTGTCTACATCCACGGCCTCTCTCTCTGTCTACATCCACAGCCTCTCTCTGTCTACATCCACGGCCTCTCTCTGTCTACATCCACAGCCTCCCTCCTGTCCTGTGCACCAGCATAAATAGTGTTTGGTTAACAATTTAAAAGGTGCTTAATTCAATATCCATTCATGCCATGGAGAAGCAACAGATATGCCCTGACCTTCCATTATGTTATCTTGTGCTCTTGCTTGCGCTTGGTATTTTTCACTGTTTTCTGATGTTTAATAGACCAGATGATGAATTCATTAAATCAAGAAAATAATAACAATTGATAATGGTAATATTTGTTAGTTGCTGCCCTAAATGGATCTACACTGGGTGGAGTACCTTTCGGGAACTGTAAAGAAAAATCTGTTATCATGGCCCATAAAAAGATAATTCTTCCAGAAAACAGTTGAGTTAAAATCCTATTATGTCCTAATTATTAAGTCAGCTGAGGCAAACACACAGCTCCAACTCTCAAAACCAAGGGATGAATTATTTGGACATGAAACTTTTCAACATTTTCAATCCAGTTGAGCGCTTCTTGTGTCAGAAACTTAAACTTACTTATCTGGATTTCTCACCCTGAAGGTGGCACTGAGAGCTCTAAGCCTGGAATCTGCCTGAATAGGAGGAACAGGAAATGGTCAAGATCTGTCACCACAGAACATCTTTGTATGGAGAGAGAGATAGATATTCCACAGACTACCTTTGCCTGAAATCCTGTCTCATACACCACTTCCTTCCAGCCGTGTTCCTGCCACACACAGCGGTGAAAAAAGTTATTCAACGAGCCACTGATCCGTGTTGATTATCACTTGACTGGCCAAAAACGACATTTGGATATTCATTCTTAAAAATATTTTTGCACATTCATGACACCGTGTCCTACTGGCCTTGAGTGACACAGCACTGCGTAGAGCCGTTTTGAACTTTTGTCAGACATCCGGACATCCGTCAAGGTTTAGTTCTGTCAAATCTCTCTCGCAGACCTTTTTTATTGTGAAATGAGGAGACCCAATCTCATTTCACAATACAAACCTAAATAGGGTAGCAGCTGGCTGCAGGGAGATCCTTCTTGCTCTTGGCTAAATTGTATGTAATTGCTAGTAAATATCACAATATAAAATAAGTGTTTTCTGTTTAAAAGGTACAAGCGTCAGAAGATAACAAGTACAGCTCACCCATCTTTTAAAGAGTTACATCTGCAGTTTGATCTGGAGCTCACAGCTGATGGTTTGTTGACATGACGTAGTATAACACTTGCTGCTAAGACACGGTGTCACTCTGGCCCTCATTGCTGTTGTTGAATCATTCCTCGTTCAGCTGGACCTAACATTACATTTCATTTTCAACTAGTGAAAGTGACGTTGTGTGACTCTCTTCTTGTAGTGCATTAAGAGTACGTGAGGCAAACAAGACAGTGCTGCTTCTTTTTCACAATCGAATATTGATTTTCATATTTTAACATCTGTTTTTTTACTATTTGGATATGTATTGATATTTTGCCTTGCTTGACTGAGGCAGAGCTGCAGCATGTACCTCAATGAGGAAGTGGTGAAGGATTTTGTCATTAGAGAGGACTGGGTGTGATGCCACGCGAAGCAGGAAGTTCTCCAGTCCCACCCGGCGACGCTCCACAAAGTCTGGGTCCATATTGTCTGCCGACAGCTTGTGCCACACAAACTCTGCCTGCAGGCAAGAGAACAGAGAGACTGGTTGCAATTCAACTTCTCGAATTGTGTAAATACATTTCCTATTGAACTTTATTAGTCATGGTATTTTAATCAAGTTTCCTGTAACTTAAAACTAACAAGTCTCTGAAATATGTTTTAATTTCCAACCCTAGTTGGCAGCGGCTTTCTATCCCATTTAATAACTCTATGGTAGCTTGTTTAAAAACAAAAAAGGAGAAACAAACAAGAAATTCAGCTCCATCATGGTTGGTTTTGGGGGCCTGGATATACCAGACATTTGCCAGAAGCCATTGGGGATTTCTCATCCAGCTTATTATTGTCCTGCCACATTATATTAAACATTTCTTGAAGGCCACAATCCTCCGAGTGTCACCAAACAGTGGTTTGGAGAGCAGAGGCACACTGAACTCACCCTCTTCTCAGGCAGAGGGGGCACCACGATGTATGGATAGGTAACTAACAAGTAGTTCCGCAGCAGCTCAAATTCACTGTATCTCCTCCACAGGGAGTCCGGGGCCTGGTTGCGACCTTCGGCAACTGCATCCATCGGCCTTTATAGAGGAAGTCACGTGGGGGGTTAAAGTTGTGTTTGTGACCACCTTCATGCACCACAGAGCTGTAACAAGCTCTCACCGGTATTCTCACCGTGTTTCGACGAGGTACACAGTGAACGTCTCCTGCATGTTCACGGTGTTTTTGCCATTCCTCTTCTCAGCTTCAGCAACGCAGATCTCCATTCTGCGCAGGAGCGTGGAGCCCTCCTCCAGCATCTGAGCCGTCACACCACACAGCATCGGGAGAAACCTCAGAGACAGCTCTCTGGGGGACACTGGAGCCGTTGTTCACACTAGCTAGTCTGTAGTTTTGTATTGTTAGCTAACAACTGTCCATATGGACTATGAACCGCTATGTATTAATAAGAAAGCTAACGTTAGCAGACTGGCTGAGTCCTACATGACCCCAGAGTCCATTGTGACGAAGACACTTAGCTAGCTAATGTGACTTGAATTGTGCCCACGTATTCTTACGTCCAGTTAGCTTGTATGTAGCATTTGAGCTAGCTCTGCCCCGAGCTTTAAACTGTGTCTATTTCCGCTAATATGGCATAAACAGTTTGAATAAAACGGGGAGGGGAGGCTCCTGTTTTACCGTGTTGTTCAGGCTGGTGCTCCCGTCTGCAGCTGTGTGGTCCGACTCGTCGTCAGTGGCCAGCGACTCATCCCTCCCATCCTCCGCCATCCTCTTCTTTTCGGTTGATCTTGGTGGTGAGCCAGGACGCATGCGCAAAGCCAACCGTAACCCAACAGATGTGATGGTTGAAATGTTTTCAGAATAACACATTAGACTAAAATGCATTGCACATGTACATTAGATGGGTTAAAAAACATCAATGTGGGAAAGTAACATTTCCGGCATCATCAGTACCTGAGTGTCATGGTGGTCCTCTGGCGTCAGGCATCGAGACCACACTCCTTTAATGTCAGGACCAAGGGTCCAGTGTCCAGGACACACCCGGTATGAGTTCAACAGGGACATCCTTTACATTCCGCTCCTGGTTGATTTAGAGTTTCTATTTGCGTGAAATGAATTGTGTGAAAAATTGTGCTTTACTTTAAATTGGAAAAACTGTAATACAGCCTCTTTGTGACTTAATTAAAGCCTTCAAGCCTGTGAGATGGGGAGCACAAATTCTTTGGAGGAGGAGGCGATAGAACAAAAAACAATGAATCCCTCCAACAGCAAACTCAAGAGCTAAAGAAAATAGTCCAAATAGAAAAGGACCAAAAGGAAGAGATGCTTTTGAGTGCCAAAAGAAGGAACATCTCCAAAAAGAAATGAAGGAGCTTCAGGATAATCTTCAAATAGAAAAGGACCAGAGAGAGGAGTTGCGGCTCAAAGCCTGTGAGATGGAGAGTGTGCTTTCTCAGGAGAAGGAGGAGAAGGAGACTATGGGACAAAACAATGAATAACTCCAGAGAGAGGGTCTGCGGCTCAAAGCATGTGAGATGGAGAGTGCGCTTTCTCGGGAGAAGGAGACTCTGGGATGAAACAATGACTCCCTCAAGCAGGACATTCAGGAGCGTAAACAATGTTTGATTGACATAAATGAATTCAATTCAATTCAGTTTATTTTGTATAGCCCAATATCACAAATTACAAATTTGCCTCAGAGGGCTTTACAATCTGTACACATACGACATCCCTGACCTTTGACCTCACATCGGATCAGGAAAAACTCCCCAAAAATAACCTTTGACAGGGAAAAAAGGGAAGAAACCTTCAGGAGAGCAACAGAGGAGGATCCCTCTCCCCGGATGGACAGAAGAATAGATGTCATGTGTACAGAATGAACAGCATTTACAAAGTTACATAAACACATTACATGAATATGACAATGTATAGAAAAAAATAAATGAAGAGTTGCGAAGCCAGAGAGGTAGATCCAGCTGTATCACTGTAAGCATCACTGTAAGTTAATTGACTATATTCATAACTAAGAGCAGCATGGTGGTGCTCTCACCTCACAATGAGAAGGTTTGTGCTGTAGTTCTCCTACCAGCTGAGGCTTCTCTGTGTGGAGTGTGCGTGTTCTCCCTGTGCACAGCTCAAAGAAATGACAATAAACTGTTGATAAACTGATGTGCATTTCAAAACATTAATACACATAATGCTCATTTTAAGGTTCATACTTGTATTTTGGTTTCTACCAAAATATGTTAAAGGCCTACATGAAAGTGTATCTGTTGGTTATTGCAGCCAACAAAAGAACAAGTGATGTGAGTTGTTTGCTTTTCCTGCCACGTCCGTAATAGCAAGAAATCCCATTGTGTGTCGGACAGAGAGGTTGATTCAGTTGGTACTCAGTCGGTACTCTGTCGGTACTCTGTCGGTACTCAGTCGGTACTCAGTCGGTACTCAGTCGGTACAGTCGGTACTCAGTTGGTACTCTCAGTCGGTACTCTGTCGGTACTCAGTCGGTACTCAGTTGGTACTCTCAGTCGGTACTCTGTCGGTACTCAGTCGGTACTCAGTTGGTACTCTCAGTCGGTACTCTGTCGGTACTCAGTCGGTACTCAGTCGGTACTCTGTCGGTACTCAGTCGGTACTCAGTCGGTACTCAGTCGGTACTCAGTTGGTACTCTCAGTCGGTACTCTGTCGGTACTCAGTCGGTACTTAGTTGGTACTCAGTCGGTACAGTCGGTACTCAGTCGGTACTTAGTTGGTACTCAGTCGGTACAGTCGGTACTCAGTCGGTACTTAGTTGGTACTCAGTCGGTACAGTCGGTACTCAGTCGGTACTTAGTTGGTACTCAGTCGGTACAGTCGGTACTCAGTCGGTACTCAGTCGGTACTCAGTTGGTACTCTCAGTCGGTACTCTGTCGGTACTCAGTCGGTACTTAGTTGGTACTCAGTCGGTACAGTCGGTACTCAGTCGGTACTCAGTTGGTACTCAGTCGGTACTCAGTCGGTACTCAGTTGGTACACTCAGTCGGTACTCAGTCGGTACTCAGTTGGTACACTCAGTCGGTACTCAGTCGGTACTCAGTTGGTACTCTGTCGGTACAGTTGGTACTCAGTTGGTACTCAGTCGGTACTCAGTCGGTACTTAGTTGGTACTCAGTCGGTACAGTCGGTACTCAGTCGGTACTCAGTTGGTACTCAGTCGGTACTCAGTCGGTACTCAGTTGGTACACTCAGTCGGTACTCAGTCGGTACTCAGTTGGTACACTCAGTCGGTACTCAGTCGGTACTCAGTTGGTACTCAGTTGGTACTCAGTCGGTACGGTCGGTACTCAGTCGGTACTCAGTTGGTACTCTGTAGGAAGGGATGGTCACCAAGCTGGAGGTGGTTCAATGTAAAATTAAAATTTCTGAACTGGATGGTTGTTTCTCACACTTTAGGGGTTTGTAGACACACCAAGGACACGTGTTGAAAAGCAATGAAAAATGTCACTTTGCATAGTACGTCCCTGTAAAGAAGCAAAGAGTCCTTGATTTCAGACAACGGCAGACAAAAGGTTGTGTCTAGATGGTAACCCTAAATTTGCAGGTGATGACGTTGAATGTTCAGGTTAGCTATTGGTCTGGAATGGTTCATGCTAGCTATTAACCTTGAATGGTTCATGTTATAACAGGTCTGGTACGTTTTCCCACATGTAAGGTTATCTAGACACAATATGAGATGTGTGTAATAATCATTCCTGACCATTTTTACTGCCATTTCTGCATCACCTCATATAATCTTAATGTGATATGTTTGATGAATCACAACTTTGTTTAATACACGCTATTGAAAACACATTATGTGCTTTATAAAAGAAACCATGAATGCATTTAGGTGGAGCTAACCGGCTATCTCGTTTTTTGTCCTCTCATCAGTAAAATAAACCGAATGTACACCAGCCTTTCATATTAGTTTCCATGTTATAAGTAGAATCCAGAGATCAGAACAATGCAAACATTAAGGCTCCCTCATGTGGAGCAGATATAAATGTTGAATCCAGAACTAGGGAATAAATTACGATCATTCATTTAGCGACTGTAAGAAAATCTCCTGGGACTTAGGGAATGACGGCTCAGTATCGACCACATCCACATAGTGTTGTGTCGCCATTCAGTGCAGGACACTCAATTAAACAAAAATAATTGGTTTCAAATATGGTTTAATCTTAAGAGTGCAAAAACACAACTTACAACCGATTTACAACTTGAAGAATTACGTTGACACTGGCTGCACTCTGCTGATCAGCAGTCAGCATCACTGTTTCATTTTGGCGAAAACAATAACCTCTAAAGAGGCTTTATCGTTGGCTCAACACCTTTCCCAGCAGCCAACTGACACCATTGTGTAGTTGGTGAATTTACCCTGAAGGCCTTTCCCATTACCCAGTTGTGTACATGCTTGAGTCCCTTTCCTCTTAGTCCCGCCCACAGGAGTTGCGAGCAGAGGAGGCGTGGAAGAGACGCGATGAGTTGAGGTAACAGGCCTCACTTATGACTGCTCTGGCAAGCCTCCTCGCTCCTCCAGATAGAAATTGGGACGCTCTTCAAGATGGATCCTTTTCTGGGTAGCAAGCCGTAGGAGCAAGGAGACGAGGAGGTAAACAATGGGGAAATGAGAAAAGTCCTTGACAGTAACTCATCTGTGAGTAAAGTGACTTATATTTGGTAGATTCTTCTCAATATTTAGAATTCAGTCTTTGACATCATCTCACTTTCAAGGACACTTCAGTTAATTGTAGCTTTGGCCATGATTTCTTTCGGCGCTCTAGCAGCTTAGATGTGAACGTTTCTGCCGAGTTTCAATAGGATGGAGGCCGGCGGCCCCCCCAGACGTTGCATCTTGTTGCGCCTGGAGATATCACACAAATGTGAACATCAACAATGAACTGTGTTGGAATGAGGAATGAATGTTACTTGTCGGTAGGGTTACAGTTAGAGTGTAAAACTAGACACTGTGCTGTACATTCAAACAGATCATAAAACACATCCGTGATCCTGAGTGAGGTCCAGAGCACTCGTTCAAATATAATACAGTCGGTGCTGCTTGGAGTGTTCAGAGTCAGAGATAGATGTGCATCTCCTTGAGATATGTACGCTCTATTGCTCATTGGTTCAAATGTTTAGCACCCAATGCTTAAAATTCAATTCTATCATTGTCAATTTACTGCTGCGCGTGGCCGTGATGGTCATCCTGCGAGCCGACGAAGAAGCAGACCTGCTGCGGAGACGAGGGGGCGATGTGAGGATGGTGGTGGGACGAGTGGGAGGAGGAGGAGGAGGAGGTAGATTTGGGGATCTCCCAGTAGCTTCCGTGGAGGTCTAGGGAGGAGAGAGCCGGCAGGTTGTCTCTATGCATGGTTTTGTCACACTCTGTTGGTGGAGGCGGCGCGCTCAAGCATTTCCTCAGGCCCGGCTCACTGCGGGGTCAATAACACAACATTAGTTTCACATATGAAGCAATATGGTGGTCAACCGAAAGGGGCGGGACTTAACCTCTTTGTAGGAAACAACGTGTGACAAGGCAGAGAGATCCCAAGATGTGAGTTATCTTTGTTTGGTCTGTGGCACCCTGTTTTGGGACAGTTTGACCTCAGTAAGGCTCTAGGAGTTCTCTAGTGAGGGCCCAAAACTAACCAGTAAAGATGACTGAATAGAAACCTTTTAACTTCAGTTCAATGGATTAGGGACATTAAGTACCAACACCTCTTCAACTCACATTCAAATACATTCTATCGACTCTTTTAAAACTCCTGTTTATGAAATAAATATCCCAAAGTCACTGGCTAAATCAAGACAAGTAAAATTCCTTGTGCGTGGAGGAAAAACTCAGCCAATAAAGCGTATTGATCTGTGCGGGTAATGGGAGCGTCACGAGTTATTGCCCATGAAGACGTTAAAACATTTGTGTCGCTCGATGTTCACAAATATGATATGTTCATGCGTTTGCTTTGGCTCATGGTTAGCGGTTAGTTACTGCTAGCTTTACTTTTATTGTGGTATCCAAGCTGCCACAATGCAGGAGTTCTTCTTCTTCTGGTTTTTTGTCAGTTACCAAACAGATGTATGTGTCCTTTAAATGTATGTCAGTAACTATCATTATATATACTATACATTTATATTTTCAGATATATTTAGTTCCATGTATTGTTATTTAATTGTATGGAGAACTGTATGCCTGAAACCCAAACACTGAAAAGTCCTCCTTCACCTGATGGAGTTGGCTGGAGCTCCTTTCCAGGCCTGTTGGTACATGTCACCTGCCACCCCAAACAGCCAGCGCATATCTGCCGGCACCTCTGGGATCCACTCCACAAACCTGGGGCACAGCACCCATGATAGAATAAACAAACAGTACGCTGATGTTTTACAAGATCAGTGGGAAATGAGCTTTAAGTGCAGAGCTCTCTTTTCTTAAAGGGACAGTTCACCCCTAAATCAAAAGTACATATTTGTCCTCTTACATATTTATCACTCTAGATAGTTTTGGTGTGAGTTGCAGAGTGTAAGCAATATCGGCCGCAGAGATGTCTGCTTTCTCTCTAATATGATGGAAGTCAATGGCACTCGGCTCGTGGTTCTCGAAGCACCAAATAATACATTTTAAAAACTCAACATCAATGTCTCGTTTTGGAAATCATGAGTCCCACGGGATAAAAGCCAATGTAACTCTTCATCACGTGACTGGGACATGAAAGGAAAACAGAAAGTCAGCGGGCGGGCGTCATAGCAACAGTCTCTGATGGAGCCGATTCTGTGCAGGTCAAATTTAGAAGCAGGAGCCGCACGATGGAATCATGGTTGGTCACAGGAGTGGGAGTTCATATATTATAATACACACACACACCTACAGTACATTTTTGGAAACAGATGCTGATTCATTAATAGTTGTGTATAAATAAATAAATAGAAAAAGAAATATATAGTTTTAGATCGATATAAAGTTGACGCTCTATAAAAGGTCGACATACACAAAATGCATTTACGTCGTCTCTGATATGTAATTACTATTCACATATGTTCATAAATTATGAGCATACAATTGCATTTTCCGTTAAGAACAAAGCTACAAAAAAGCTGTCCTCTGTCAGACATAGTACTGGCAAGAAAGACATTTTCAATCTGTGCATCTCTAGTTTTTATATTTAAATATGCAGTTCTGATATGAATAAACTAATGGCATAGGTTTCACACCGTCATGGCATGGGACAATCCACTCCCTTTACCAAAGAAACTTTGTTGTGAGCAGTTTCCAGATAGGAACTATTTTCTTTCTACTGAGATACACCCGTCAGCAGTATCACCGCGCAGAAGGAAGCGCACCGACCGGAGGCTCGCGACGGAAAACGTTTGGCGGTTTGAGCTCCACGAGAACGAGTGGCTTCTAGTTCCAGAGAGAAGGCCCACATCTCCGAAACCCTGCAACTCACCCTGAAACTATCTAGTTCGGTAAGTAGCACTACATGTGAGCTATTGACAGTGGTCAGATCCGCGCTCACCTCTGGGCCACGGAATAGGCCGACTGGACGGGAAGTGTGTATGGCATGAGCATGTAGGAGGCCACTCTCACCGGCAGCATCTTGGACACCTTGGCATACAGGCCAGACTTGTCTTGGCAGGCCTCGCAGAACACTGGCAGACACACAGTAGCACGTTAACATGTTGACACTTTACAGAGCTGCATCCTGTCTGCTGAGATCCAACAGAGTCCGGCGGGACACTGCACCTTTCTTGATGGGCGTGGGCAGGACCATCTGCTCGTCTAGCCACCAGTGCTGTTTGCGCAGTAGGCGGAGCCTCCGGAGCACCCACTCCTTGGTGGTTTCCGTGTGCTTGAAGCAGCAAGGGGGCGGGCTCTCTGGCAGGGCGGGGCCCGAGGTCGGGGGATCCAGCATGAGCAGGTCTGGAAAACAGTTTACACAGTCCGAAGGTTAAGCGGGAGGTCAGCTTATGATTCCAGAGTCACCATGAGAACACGGCAGGAGGACACTTACTGTTTTCTTCCAGGAAGCGCAGGGCATCCTTATAACCGCTCTGACACATCTCAGCTAGTACCTGTGGAGAGGAAAACAGTACATCCCATTCACGGCTCTTTTCCACACATTCATTCAGTGCATTTGTTGTTGTACGGCGCTGTAGATGCTGTACATGAAGCCCTGGTTCACAATAAAGCTGCTTTTCATGTTTTAGGGCTGCAGTCAGCTATTCTGAGAAAGATAAGTCTTTAATCACAACAATCAAACAGATTGTTGACATATACAAAGCATGCAGAGATATTTAAATTATTTAATTTTGAAAGGAATTTGAAAGGAATACTTTTGATATCTCTGGATAATACTTGTTCAGTTGGATGAGAAGATCAACACTGTGTTCATAAAGAGTGGTATCAAACTACTGTGGAAACTTCAATGAAAGAGAGCTGTGGCATCAGCAGAGCTGCTCACAGCCAATCCACTGGCTGGATTGATAGGAACAGAGGGCCAAGGGGTCAAAGCACAGAGAGAGTTTTCTGTTCTATTTGACAATCTGTTTTCTTTTGCACAATCAATACACCGCCCGCCAACTGTGTGTGTGTGTGTGTGTGTGTGTGTGTTGCAGGGAAACAGAGTTACTGCCTCAAGTGTGGTACGGTGAAGTAATTCCTCCCTCTAGGAATGCGGTAAGAACAAAGCTCCCCCATCGCACAGATTTGTGCGCCCCATTACTCAATTGTGGAATCCAGACAGGGTGCGAGGGGAAAGGTGAGGAGCAACACATGTCATAGAGTTCATCCACTTGGGAGCGCTTCACCACTGTTAGTTTATTGCAAGATTCATAACTCCAATATTACATTTGACAGAGGCCAGTGTGGCAACTCGCGGTAACTGTGCATCAAATAAAACAATAGCTATGGAAAGTTTGCTAATATTAGCCACGGTCATGTTCCGATACATTACATTTCTATTTGTAAGAGGAATAATTTGATGTCTTCCTCAGCTACATTAGCCACTAAGGGGCAGCATAACAAGCTTAAAACACCACATTGAGATATGAAGTTCTGTATCATCATGTTCTTCCCCAGTCGGGTAAAGGTCGCTACTTTGTTTCAAGGTTTGTGTTTTGGGGATTATGGCCTCACAGAAGACAGAGGGCAAGAGGACAAGATGGACGTTGTCGGTCTGGTTCAGTGGAACATTGGTTCACAGACCGTCCATAACCAAGATCAGAGGGGGGGGGGGCTAGACCGTGTCATCGAGGATACAGAGCGGGAGGAGGTCCAGTTGCGAATCAACTCCAAAGAAACAAAAATCTGCATTTTTTTCAGTGTATGAAACTGAACTCTCATCCGATCGTCATCAGTCTGTTTGTTTTGTCCTCTGCTGCTGTGGCTGGAGTCTGATAAGAGACCAATGGATATTACCAGCCAGAGGCCTCACTGGTGGCTGGTGTAGAGTTGTAATGGTTTTTTATATATACTTGCACATGTAAATAGGAAAGTCCATGTTTTAAATGAATACATAAGAAAGATATGATAATCAATAAGGGATATTATGAAGAATGTGTTAGGGGAACATGGGAGAAAAGTCACTGTCACTGTATAAGTATGTTACTGTATAAGGGTAATCACTGGAATACGTATCATTGTAACTGTATGCTGATTGTTTTATGTTTTATAGTTATCATAACTATAAAGATGACTCAGGTATGAATGGAATGTACTGATCCAAGGAGGCGTGGTCAAAGTAGTCTCCCTAAGTGACCGGAAGAGAGGCATTTATTTTGAAGGAGCCCATCTTACTGTTTAGGGCCGAAAGGGAAGAGATAAGGGAAGTAGCATCGTGGTTTATTGCTTAGAGAAGTCTGCCTCTTTGTACTGATAGGCAAATAGCATGCTGTGTAGTTGAGGTATGAACATGCATACCTGATACTAACCAATGGAGAAGCTTTATGCTCAGTGTATGGATTGTACTTAACCTTTCGAAACTCTGTAAGGCGTTTGTCCTCTCACGTGAAGGCGGTAGACAGTTAACATTTTAACAGATTTTTATTCATATAAATCGTTATTATAGCCTGTGGACCAAACAACACGTGAGCGCGCCCGGCTGGGACAGAAATATATGCTTATGATCCTTATTCTTTTATTAAATACTTTATATTTTAAATTACTGCTCTCAGGACGTCTTTCAAAGCGCGGGAAGCTCAGAATTTCGGTTGAACTTAACACTGGCCAGAGCGGGACACTCAACACACACACACACACACACACACACACACGCACACACACGCACACACACACACACACACACACAGTTGGCATGTAATATCCAATTCTAAAGAGTGACTACAAAGAAAGAATCAAAGTGAGGGAATGTCATGGAAGTTGTGGTTTTCAAAGGTTTATGAAATGTAATCTCATGGTTGTGTAATCTTTCAGAAACAAGACATTATAAGCTTTAAGATTAAGGCTGTATAGAGCTCATCGAGAGGGTGCTGCGCATGTTTGTGCGTTTTGTCGCCTGTCTGAACAGAATCTGATTTTAGATTGCCATGACGACGGACCGACAGACAAATGCACGCACCAACTGTTCTGTTATGTGTAACTTATGGATGAATTTACATCTCTCCATTGCACCTTATTAACTCTGCTTCCTCCCTGGAGTCTTTGTGACTTCACGTCTCATAGGGTCCATTGGACCTGGAGGTGTCTGATCCCTGGTGAGCCGGCCTCCCGCGTTGGCCCTGCTGATGCCCCCCCCCCCCCCTCCTCTCTACCTCCTTCTGTTTCATGGATTGGAGTTCCATTCATACATATTCATATTCATGTAATGTGTTTATGTAACTTTGTAAATGCTGTTCATTCTGTACACATGACATCTATTCATCTGTCCATCCGGGGAGAGGGATCCTCCTCTGTTGCTCTCCTGAAGGTTTCTTCCCTTTTTTCCCTGTCAAAGGTTATTTTTGGGGAGTTTTTCCTGATTCGATGTGAGGTCAAAGGTCAGGGATGTCGTATGTGTACAGATTGTAAAGCCCTCTGAGGATAATTTGTAATTTGTGATATTGGGCTATACAAAATAAACTTAATTGAATTGAATTGGATGAACAACGGATGAACTGATAACAACAACTTGAAGAACTTCCCTGCAGGCCTCCCTGAGACATCGTGCTCATGAGAACGGATCAGGCAACCATGAAAACACGCCCCCCCTCTCGGCATCGAGGCATGAACAACACGCCCATACCTTGGGTTCCGGTGGAAACAATGCCCTGCTGAGGCGGTACATGTTGCCCAGGTTCATCTGGATGCTGGTGTTGGTGAAGCGCAGCTCGTGGAAGCTGGTGGAGTTGTCGCGGGGACAGATGTCGCACTCGCCCGAGAAGGGTGAGATGGTGATGGTGTTCTTCAGCTCCGACTGCGGCAGGTTGTTGCTGATCCCGCCGTCCACATAGCGCTACGGACATGGAGGAGAGAAGTAATGGATTTACCTCCTGCCCTCCAGTCGATAGTTGATGCAGCAATATTCTCCAGTCACAATTTATATTATACGTGACAGAACAAGTCTCACTGAAACACATGGGCTGCTGAACCGTGACAATGGAGGGTACTCTTCTTCCCTCGGGGCCCGAGCTGCTCTGACATAATGTCCTAAAGTTTCAAAACAAGAACCCAGTCACATCTCCCCGCCTAACATCTTTGAGTGATATCCTTTTGTTTTTTAGAAACAAATTTATTCAGTTCCGGAAATTCTCCAGTTCCATTTTAGACTCAGCGCCTGGAACGGTACGAACAAGGGTGCTTTTTAAAATAATTCATCAAATGTTCAGCATTGATGTCATGGAGAAGGGATTGACCTTGTTGTAAAATCCCATTCAGCTTAGAAAGGATGCTGCCAGCCGTCTGTGTGAGGAGCCTGACAGGATGTAGGT
Organism: Cyclopterus lumpus; assembly: GCF_009769545.1. Lineage (NCBI taxonomy): Eukaryota > Metazoa > Chordata > Actinopteri > Perciformes > Cyclopteridae > Cyclopterus > Cyclopterus lumpus. The sequence continues at coordinate 1,660,764 of NC_046988.1, forward strand.
CAGCAAGCAAACGGACATGTGCATAACACTAGAGAAACTTTAGTTTCACTCGGCAGTGAAGAAGTGTCAGTAACACTATGTTTTACTGGCCCTGTAGTTTCTTCTGCTGGAAGAGGCTCGGGGGAACCAGGACCAGGACTGAGCCGGTAATACCGGCACAGCATGCGGCAGTGAAGTTCTGGGTTTTCTGAAGGGAGGCTGGTGCTCGGAAACCTTTCCACTTTAGTCCACAGGGACTGACAAAATGAAAGCTCCTTATGGTAACTTTAAGTAACGTTTATGGGTTGTTGTTGTTGATTTAACAGAGATGTTAACAACAAATGTTCAATCTAATCTAATAAAATGTTACATAAGCAGACATTCATTTGTTTAATTGTATGTTATGTATAATAATATTTATTCATAGTTGTGGGAATTATTGAACTATGAGCATGCCAACTGAAAACTGTCTTTATATTATATAGAGTGTTCTTTTCGAAGAACTTTCTAAAAATGTCATTTAGAAAACCTCTCATTTTACTGGTCTGACAGTCGGCCCCTCTCAGTCCTGGTTCTGGTTCTCCCATGCCCCCCTTCCACTTCAGCAACACGGTCTGGGTCTCCAGCAGCGTGGAGTCGGCTCCCAGTGGGGACCAGGAGCAGCAGCGAGGAGAAGCTGAGTCTGAGCTGGAGGAGTTTCTGGGGAACATGCCTGATTGTGTTTGATTTTGCGTGGAATCCCAGTGACACCGCTGACAAGTTAGGAATAATTATATAGGAATAGCTTATTGTTCACCGATCTACATACTACAGAGGCATCAGTGCTTATCGCTGTAACTTTGGCCTGTTCTCCAACATACTATTCACCCATGGCCTGTCATGCCTCCAGTAAAGGGTTAGTGAGTTACACTGAACCAGAGAGAACACCATGTACAGAACACGGCATGTGCATACACACGTGTTCAGTCAACTCCTTTCAGTGGTCACATTTCAACCAACACTCCAAACACTTTACATACTTCAACTGGCACCAGTTGACTACGTGTATTCACTGATTCATTTTAAAGATAGAATCGTATCCATTCATCATTTTTTATTGCATTCCATGTCATCTGATTAATATCTTTATATGACCTCATTGCAACGCACTTGACCTTCGAATTCTGTGATTTCTAAATAACGTCACCCGAATCCCGTCTGCAGCCGTGGTCATGTTCGTGCGTGTTCATGGCAACAGTGTGTTCACAAGAGGCACACGCACATAGCAACTGCTGCTGCGTCTGTCCAGTGCATCAAAGTCCAACAGCAGCTGATAAGTCAAAGCCAGGGCAGCACTTGCAACCAAAACAATTATCACAGTTGTCCTTCAAAACATGCATGTGACTCATCCTGATTATTTGAAATGATAAATAAAATCATCTCACGGCAGCTTCGCACCCACAGGCAATGCAAATGATTTTCAAATCAACGAACTACTTGATCTGCAACATTTTCACATTCAGATTTAGGAAGATTTCCCTCTCTGATATCTGGCTCATGCCTTTTTCAACTCCCTTCTCCTTGTTGTTGTTGTTGTTGTTGTTACTTTCAGTCACAGGGGAACATGGATCCCAGTAACTGCTTTTGGTCTCATGTTATGAAGCAAATGTGACATCAAGGACAATAATAAAATTAAGTGAAATATACTTTTGGACAAATAACTGTGCGAGCCAAAGCTAAACCTTGATGAGTAGGAATTGACACCTACCACTCCTCTGAAGGATGGAGGGATCAGCCCACAGTAGACAGGAATGAAGCAGCTGCAGATTAGCGCCTGTGGACAAAGAGCAAGGGTTAAACCAGAGGAAATCTCCCCCCCACACACACACACACACACACACACACACACAGTATCACAAACTCTCCGCACCTGAATGAGTTCCTCTTTGGAGCTAAACTCTGACACCAGCACGTTCTCCCCGTCCGACACTCTGGTGAGCGAAACGCACAGCCGCCCCGAGGCCTGGACGTGCGCGTCGGAGGGCAGGTCCCGATCCAGGCCGGTCCTTATCACCTTGACCAGGTTGAAGGTGGGGTGAAGGGGCCCCAGGTTCCTTTTCCTGGCCTCCTTTGCCACCTCGAGCACATCTTCACAACATTTTGCTGGAAAAAAAGACGAAAGAAAACCAAAAAAAGGCTCAGGAGATGGGTCTTTTGAAGCGACACCCCGGCTCTGACTCAATGGAGTGCAACCAATAACACACTCTTGGATTGATATCCGCTAAAGCTACCGGGAGTCAGTGGCCAACAGTGACCCAGAGTGAGCCCTCTCCTGAGGACTGAAACCATGCCGAGGTCAGCGTGGCTTCTTGCCGGTCGATACAAATGTCTGCTGTTGTCAGCCCTTGTGATCGCTTATTCATGGGAGAGAAAGTGAAAGGGGCCCCCGGACTCACACAGGAAGAGGGCTCTCTCAGGATCCAGTGGGTCTGTGTCGTTCACACAGCACACAGACTATATCCATATATATATATATATATATTTATTTCTATACATTACATGTTAATGACATTTAGAGAAAGTATGTATTTTCAGCTAAAAGATGTTAAAACCATATTTCAAAAACATAGTTATGTATAAACAAATACATTACAATTCACATTAAAATAAGTGTAGTTCAATATATAAAACTACAACAATACAATATTTAAAAAACACTTAAAATGTCTACAGCAATCACTAAAAGTTTTAATAATAGTAATAATAATACCAATTACAATATAATAATTAATAATGACTATAATAACAGTAATGATAATAATAGCAATAACAATGTAATAATAACAATATAATACTACAACTACTACTGCTAATAATAATACTACTACTCATAAGGTGTCCATATCCTGCTACCGAGCTACGGCGGGTTGTCATACTTATGCATGCCTGGCTGGCGAGCACCGAGGCGGTCAGAGCTCCGGCGGAGGCTCCGTACAACTTGGTGGCCCCTTTGATGAGGTAGGGCGCTTTCTCCAGCAGGCAGCTGGCAACTCCGATGTGGTAAATTCCCAGAAAGCCGCACCCGGCGAAAGACAGGTTCCAGCCGCCGTTTATGTCAACCATGGCAGAGCATGCCCCGTCTCTGGAGCCCCGAGAGCGGATAGATCACCGACTACGCAGCGGCTGGTGAGGTAGCGAGGTCCGACACTTTGCTCGGCGAAGAGAAGCGGACTGGATAACTCCGCAGGTCAACAACTGGCTCTTGTAGAGGGGAAGTGCAGGGAGGACGCTCTTCTCATGATGCCTTCAGGTGCTGTCAGAACTATCTGAAAGCCGACATGACGTAACATATATGTAACCGCTGACACGCACTTACCAGGCAGTGTAGTATGGTGTTAAACTAGACTGATTAACGCATTGTGTTTTTTTTCCTGTTGTCCAATGTTGATGTCATCGGGTCACAAAGGTGTGGTTTAGTTTAGCAGGCTAGTTAAATGCACACTACACGAATTCATCATGATCTTCAACGTTTCTGAATGTGCGCGTATGGTTTATTATTATTGTGTTATCTCTAAGATTTACGAGGTTACAGTAAAGGCAACATATTTTTCTGAGCACATGATTGGATTGATACACGTCTATCAATTCATTTTTCCACACAAGAGCCAATCGACGGCAAGCGGGATGGGCAAAAAGCAGGAACGTCACAGCCCCCTTAAAATGAACAAACAGAAAAGAAAGAAAAACACACACCGACCCCTTCCCCTACTTCTGTTTTCTTTGCCTCACAGATATTGTAATATTATAAATACAAACTCTGAACATAAATAAATGTTCTTCCCTAATTTCTAAGTGAAATAAGAGCTGGAATTTAAAATAAAATACATAAAAACACAAAGCTTTTGAATAATGTGCATTTTATATAAAGTACTTCATTATATAAAGTACTTCATTATAGACAACTATTTTAACTAAATTGTCGTTGCTCTGCAGTTTTAAATTCACTTATTTCAGGTGGGAAGTGATGCCACCCAAAAAGATATCCAAATTCTACTCATCGAGAGCAAAGCCTTCCACAAGAAAGAGTTCAATGTAAAAGTTATACATTTGGGTTTGGTGAATTTGCCAAGTTTGTATACTTGTCCTCGCTGCTTAGAAACCCACTTGCTACTTGTTAATTATATCAGTATATAGTATTAAAGTATTCTATGTATTGTTGATTTTCTATCACAAAAACTGCACACAATTAACAGGGTTTAACAACTCACATCACTGTGTACAAACCTATAAGCCCCAATGCTAAGGGCCATAGAATATATAGGCCTATGATGTATGTAGTAACATGGTAGCCGACATATGTGTGTTCATTGCGTAATATTATAGGAGTATTACAGCCGTCATGATATCACTTTTTTTTTCCTGCACCGCGTAAATCTATACAACGCGTTGGGAAGCATCCTGCCTCTGCAGTCGCGCGCGCATCCTCACGGCGAGAGTGGTCCTGATGCTGCGACTCGTGCGTGCGCGCATTACATCACTTCTCTCCAGAGCGATTGGCCGCGCGTCTACTCGTCCGCCCGCCGCGCAGCATCCGCAGCAGCGGCGTTTCAAAACATCCGCCTCGTCGCCGCCATCGACGGACCGCCTCGCGTTCGTCTGGTGGTGTGCGCGTCTTCTCGTCCCTGCACTGGCGGCCCGTTTCCGAGGATGGCCGAGAGCGAGGCAGACACGCCGAGCACTCCGATCGAGTTTGAGAGCAAATACTTCGAGTACGATGGCGTGCGGCTGCCGCCCTTCTGCAGGGGGAAGATGGAGGAGATCGCCAACTTCTCCCTCAGAAGTAGCGACATATGGATCGTCACCTACCCGAAGTCAGGTAAACAAGCCTCTGCGTCACCACGGAGCTCTCTCCGTGTGTCCTCGCATATCCAGGGTGCTCTGTGCTGCATACGGTGGCTGCATGCTGCCATTGTTTGATATGAATATACATAATAGCACAATTTACAATCAGACATAGGGCTCATTAAAGTTGCACATCAGGCCCTTGTTGCATGCTGAACAGCACCGGGAGGGTCATAGTTATCTAATACCTCGGTTTGTATTGCCTTCCTGCTGCAGAACTAGTGCATCAGTTAGCGTTGTATACGCTGGCCTTCAGCCACCATAACCACACGCGCCACAGTACGCGGATGGAAGTTGTTGTTTACATCCAGCTTCGGTGTGTCGTGGCGCAGCGCTGCCGCAGGCCGGGTCTGCCGTGCGCGGTGTGCCCGAGCTGTGCGCTGGGGTGGGTCCCGGGTCATGTGACGGCTGCTGGGCAGTTGGAGCACACGGTCAGAGCATGTCGAAGGGCAGAGGGATTGTTGTGGAAATTCTGCTTTAGCATCATATATATCAGGTATATCAGGTACAGCTGAACTTCAGCCTATACTGGAAGAGAAGACAGTCATCAACACAACAGGGGAATCAAGGGGAAACCATAATTAAGATAAGATAATCCTTTATTAGTCCCGCAGTGGGGAAATGTACAGGATTACAGCAGCAAAGGGGTAAAGTGCACAAACGACATAGTAAGATCAAAACAAGTGATATAAAAAATAGGCAGTAACCAGTAAATAAAACAGTAAATAATCTACGGTAACTGAATAATATATACAATATATACACACAGGCAGAATATATATGGCTATTTCCACAGTGTATTGATATTTGTATTGCACAGGAGTGATTTGTGGAGTAATTGATGGCGTATAAAAGAAAACCAACACAATTTAATAATTTTGCATACATCCTAATATTTCATATATACAATGCCCTACACATCATGTCACGCTCTTCCAAGTTTTCTTCCGTTACTAAACACACATTTATCCAGCATGCTTACCAAACTTATCACCCCAGAAAGTGGTATAGTGCAATGAAGCTGTTGAGCTAATTGCTAACTTGCTAGCTGGCTCGTGTTGGTCAGCAACAATAGAGCTCCCATTCTCAGTCTGCTCTCTCTCTCTGCAACACAAACAAAATGTGTTCAATGCAAAGTTAACGAAGAGGAAAGATTATGCAGCGGTTCTATTGGAATTAATTAGTTTTTCACAAATGTGCCCTTGTAATTCATGGTGGGACCAGGCCTTTGGTTTAAGTATAATTAAAGTTATGTTAACTTACAATAACAGTAACAATACTAGATTGTTGATATCTGAAATCCAGTTCAAAAACAGTGAGAAAAAGCTGCACATGACGTGTGTAGATGAATCATGATTTGTTGGTTTAATTGCATGAATGCATTGTATATATTGTTATGTGGATGTCCGTGTGTTGCTGCATCATACTGCTGTCCACATTATGTTACATGATACTGTGAGAGGAGGCATTAGAGCTCTGCTGTCTGTGTCTAAACTGCTTCCTGTTTAGGGTTTACCCCGAAAGCACAGATTGGTGCTGCATCAACAGTAGGCCTACAATTCTCTCTAAATAATCAAATAAAACCCGTAACAGTTATCGCTGATGCACAAATTATACTTTTGCAAAGACGCACATTAATTTCTTCGCACACCACAATCCCAAATATTATGTAAATGTACTTAATTACAATCTATTGCTCTCAACATAGGGACAACTGAGCCGGCAGCTAGCAGCAAAAGGCGCTAACAGCGCAAACAACAACAACAACAAAGCTAACAGTGTTTACCCAAGGGGGTACAGCAGGGAGGCGCTACGCTTCCACAGCAAGCCGCAACCGCTCTATTAGCGCAGTGCAGAGCGGCCCCGAGCTCACCATCGTAGCACGCTCACGTGCACTGACATGCACTAAATGCACACGCAGCCAGCATGGCTACGTCAACAAAGCAAAGAGAAGCTAGGATAACAACACACAGAGATAGAGTGACTTCATTCTTTGATCAGATACTACAGTATGTCTTCAGATAGCTGAGAGTTGTTTGCTGCTATATATTAATACTCTGAATATCGTATAAAGAACCTTTAAAGGTGTAGCGCGTCGTATTTGGCAGCATCTAGAGATGAGGTTGCAGATTGCAACCAACTGAATTGTGTCCTGTATGCTACATGCTACATGTATAGCTGACGTAGAAATGTAGATAGCCTATGGATGGCTCATTCTGGGGTAACAGAAACCCCAGAAGCCTTCCATAGGCTATGTTTTCAGGTGATTACACACTGAAGAAAACATACTTATTGATATTAAATTCCATTTCTGCCTCTAGATGCTGCTAAATGTTACAAAATGTTCCTTTAATAAATAAAAAGATCGACCCAGATGTTTACAGAGAACAATGGCTCACGAGCAGACTTGATCTTTGGTCTGGGTTAACAGCACCGAGCATGCCAGCTTGTCCACAGCATTGATTTGGAATGTTCCCTCACATTTGTATGGTGGTCTGCATGTGGTTGGTGAAAACAAATGTCTCTTGTGTTGGAAAACCTTTCAAGGGACATAAGACTAGCCCACACATAAACAAATCCACTAAGCTCGATATTTAAACAAGAAGACATTATGGAGTGAAAACAGTGACGCATTCATTCATATCCAAAGAACTCTGAAGTTTCCTCTGCACGTTAGAGAAGCAGTGAAGAGTTAGAACCTGTTTCCTTCCACCCTTGCTCCCTGTGTGTGTTTCCATCCTCCTCTGGTGCAGCGGGGGAAAGAAAGCACATGGTGGGGTTGTGATGCTGCAATGCTGTGAGGGCCACTGGCTCATATGCGACGGCCTTGGCCAATGGGATTTGCGAGATTCTTTAAACCAAGGAGGGGGGAGGGGGGGAGAGTGCGGGCTGCCCTACACCGTATGACTGTTTTGATATCAGCCATACGCTCAGTAATGTCTCCCTGACGGCAGCGCACAGATGAATAACAGAGGGTGAGTGCAAACTGAAGCACCAACCGATGCTGCGACAAACAGAGGTTTGCAATAAAGAGAGGATGCAAATTTAAAAGAGGGACTCAATTTTGCATTTCAAAATCACCTCTAGTAATGGGGAGTATGACTCAACAATAGTATTAATAGTTTCACAGTGTAAGGTCTTCTGAGGCACTGAAGGATCCCCCTGCAGTCTGAGAACGTAACCCTTCTGATGTCATTGGGGTCATCTCAGACTTATCTATGGGAAGTTGTACATGTGGAAAACACGTTGAGAATACACAGGTTCCTAAAACCTTTACTGAATGTGCCCCCCTTTGTAGATCCAAATATTTGGGCCCAGCCCTGATGAAAACTAATACTAACATTAGACTTCCCATACTTGCATTATGGGAAGTCTTTTTTGGGGACGGGGGGCCATTTGGACCATTCCTTAATTAATCTTTTTCATGAAATATCCACAATTTTATGGAGGCGCAATACTAAAGGATCCCTTTAAACAATATGATGAGAGCAAGCCCCTACCAATATTTTCAGAGGTAAGAATTACCCCTTTTTTGGGAGGATATCGTACAAATATCATACTTGCTGCCAGACAGGGAGCTGTTATTTTGACTTGTAGCTCCGTGTAACCATCTCTGCATCCCTCTCGTTTAGAGAAGGCGTTGCTCTCCAGACTCCAGGACGGTGAGATTTAATGCCTGATCAGAACAGAAGTTCAATCCCCGGCGCCGCTAGTCCATGTCGATGTGTCCTTGGGCAAGACACTTAACCACAAATTGCTCCCGTAGCTGTGCCTACGGTGTGTGAATGGTTAGCTAGTCCTGATGAGCAGGTGGCACCTTAGCCACTGTCAACAGTGTATGAATGGGTGTGAATGGGTGAATGATGTCATGTAGTACAGTACAGGTCCATTTACCATCAGCTGAAAATTTTAAAAAAATGAGTCTGTGTGTGCTGCATTCTGTGTCCTTGTAGCTGAGCTGAGCTTTCATCAGCTAGCTAGCTATAGCTAATTTCAGCTGACAGCGTTATGCAACAGGCTAGACATGAGAAGCTGCTTTTGTCTACAAACAAGGACACTGAGTCTCAAACACTACCAAGAATTCCAGTAAATCTGTTTTGCCTCTGTCAAAGGCATACAAGTGTACCCTTTCATGCATGCAAAATACATCATGATGAGAACAAATGAGAAATAAAAGTTCTCTTTTAGAGCGAGAGAAACTTTTTCAGAAAACTGACCATTCTTGCATGGTTAATTTGGTTACAAGGCCAGCATGTGGCCAGCCTGTGGCCGGCCTGAGGCTGTGCGCACACACCCACACACACACACACACACACACCCCCACACACCCCCACCCACACACACACATCCACACACACACATCATCTTCCTTTATGAACACTTCCCCCTTCCTACACAACATTGACATGCTTTCAGGTTGATAGCTTATTAAAAAAAGAGAGCTGGGAATGTTAGCCCGTGAACCCTCTGCTCAGCGTCCTTTAGGATTCACATTTTGTTGCCTTTTTAAACTTGCATTTCCCCAAAACTTGCGTGCTGGATGTCAGATCAAAACCAAAAGACTGGCTAGGGATACAAAACAGTGTTTTGGTGAGAAAGACGGCTTTAATGCAGGTATTGATTAGTATTTAGTTGATGAGTAAGAGCAGCAGGTTTGGGATTGAATCACAAGACAGACTAATCGTCTAGTTGCATTCTGGGTAATGTATCAGGTTCTGTTGCATTGATTTTGATTGACGGAGTTGGTGTCCCGCAACATTTCCTCCTATAACGGTTTATCTGAGCAGGGTTGTCCTTCAATCAGAGAATCGTCAGTTCGATTCCTGGCTCCGCTAGTCCATGTCGGTGTGTCCTTGGGCAACACACTTAATCCCAAAATTGCTCCCGTAGCGTTCCTATGGTGTATGAATTTGCATGAATGTTAGTTACTCCTGATAGGCAGGTGGCACCTTAGCTCCTTCCTTGACTGTGTGAATTGGTGAATGATGACAAGTAGTGTGAAAGCTCTATAAGTGGTCAGAAGACTAGTAAAGCACAGGTCCATTCTACGCATTACAGCGCAGTATGATCATTTACAGACAAATACCACGTTTGGCCCATGTGTGATCCCAAGAGTTTGATTGAAACACTCTTTCAGTTAACATAGCCGCAGTTAGTTTGGCTTGTATTCTGCTGCACTTGTACGTACGACAGATACTAAAATCCGGCTCCTCTCAGACCTCCTAATGGCGTTTGTAAGGTTCCACCATGTCCGAAGAACAACAACCAATCAGAGCCGAGGAGCCTTTAAAGCAGCTCTCAATCACTGCTGGTGAATTCTGACCCAACTGTAAAACGAGGCCGAACCGATTTTGAGAAACATATTCTAGTTCCTGTTAGGCTTGGTTTTAGTTAAACAGTACATTGTTTTCTTACTTGCAAAAATATATCTCGCAAATGCCATTATGAGCATGAAAAGGAGGCAGAGCTCAGATGATCTGTGTCATGTACTGCTGTCAAGAATAAGTGACACTTTGAGAAAATAGAATAAAAAGACAGTTTGTTACCAACTGCAGCTTTTAGCTCACCCACTGTACAACTACTTTCCCTATTCTTTTCCTGTCCTCTGGGACTCTTCCCTCTCCTATAGGAACCAGTCTACTTCAGGAGATTGTGTATCTGGTGAGTCAGGGGGCAGACCCAGATGAGATCGGCCTTATGAACATCGATGAACAGCTGCCTGTCTTGGAGTACCCCCAACCTGGCCTGGACATCATACAGGTACTGCAGCTCACTCTAGTCTAAAAGGAGCTTCTGGGTCTGTGGGGCGTCGGGCAATATTGTTGCAGAAATGCCTTTTGTTGCGTGTAGCAGCATTACAACAACACCTTGTTTAGATGTGAAACATGAGAGGATGCTCTCAACCACAATGACTGTGTTTTCTGAATAGCTTTTAGTTATTCTGGAAGCTGTCTATGTATCTCAGTTCTTAAACTCTTAAGATCTGAGATTGTATTGCAGATCTTAAGAGTTTAAGATCTGAGATACATAGACATTTGATATTTGTTAAAAGCTGACCCCACTAATCCTGTTACCGCTTCTGATGGCAGCGATTCTACGCTTTAAGGTCAAATGACTACAAGTGATAACAGTTGGATAATGTCATCTGTGGCTCTGGCTACAAATTAATAGCAGAGAGCCTGACGGTGTGGGGCTTGAAAAGATGTAATGTAGGATCCTGTTATTCTTTGAGTTGAAAATGTGCGTTGAAACAGGGGGATGAAAAGCAGTCTTTAAAGTCTCGTACCTTTTAGCAAAAAGCCTTCAACAAGGTGACCAATATTCCCACATTGGTTGAGGCTCCATTTTTGTTACTGCCAGAACAAATGCACCTTTAATACTCAAACCTGTTGTAGAGAAAGGAAACATCACATACAGAGCGTTGCGGCTACCTGAAACTTGCAACATCAATTCAATTCAGTTTATTTTGTATAGTCCAATATCACAAATTACAAATTTGCCTCAGAGGGCTTTACAATCTGTACACATACGACATCCCTGACCTTTGACCTCACATCGGATCAGGAAAAACTCCCCAAAAATAACCTTTGACAGGGAAAAAAGGGAAGAAACCTTCAGGAGAGCAACAGAGGAAACATAATGCGGCAACATCCCATGCTACTGTGTAACAGAACACAAGGAACACAAATGTAGATATACGAATCAATATATAATGCTAAGTGAAAACATGATCGTTTTAAAGACGCACTTTTATTTTGAAATTCCAATGAAAATGAAATTCCAATGTCTGTGTTACTGATTTCCGTCCAAGCCACGCACCTCCTTCCCACAGAGCCCAGTTGTACATCGGTCAAATCCTATTTCAGTTGCATTTTGT